>NW_021680368.1:1768317-1791542 GCF_001412515.2 Diachasma alloeum | reverse complement strand
GGGGGGGGGGGGGTGATTAATTATGATTGTCGTGTAGTATTTGGGGAGCGTAATAATCCGGTGGAGAGTGACAGCGGCGGTGAATTGAATTACGAGGAGTATTCCGATGGACGGAATTTCATGATGAAGATGTAATATTCATGACGTTTTGGGTAAAAATACACGAGTGTCAGGGGGTGTTTTGGGGGGCGGGATTGGCGAAGCCGAGAATATCTCGGCTTCCGGTTTGCATAAAAAAAATTGCTTGATTCAGGCCGGAGCTTGCAGGGGGTCTGGCAGGATTGAATTAAGGATATCCAGGGACTTTGGCTACTTTTTCTCCAGCGATATCAGTAGCAAAACGGTAAAACGAGTCATTTTTTAAAATTATTTATAAATATTAACCCTGTCATTGGGTTATTTACTCAGCACCACAGTCGCATCTCAGGCTTTCGACTATTCCTATTCGGTATAGAGATTTGTTCAGGTGATAACGGTCGGCACGGGTAAAACGAGTCAAGTCGACTGGGCTCTCAGCTTAGTTTTTGAAGAATATCTCCGAATTTACGGAAGATAGCAAAATTTTCGTTATTAGCTTTTTTGTAGCGCTCAATTCGCTCTTCCAAAAAGGTTCTGACAAAAATTTTGCTATCTGCCTTAGATTCCGAGATATTCAGTGAAAACTGACCAGTAGTCAAAATCGACTTATACTTGAGTTTTATTTGATTTAAGTGTACTTGTTTTTTCATTCAAGCATAGAATATACTTGATTCAAGCATATTCTATATTCGAATCATGAATAATATACTTGAATCAAGTAAAAGCTCCAATAGGGTGTGTATGGCAAGGAAATAAAATACTTGAATCAAGTATATTTTATTATTGATTTAGGTTTATGGATATACTTGATTCTGCTATAAAAGACACTCAATATATTTTTTTTGTTCCTATACATACTGTTGATAACATATTTCGTCATTAAACCGAAAGAAACTTTTCTGGCAAATATGAATTTGCAGACCGAACCGAAGGCGAGGGCTGCCTTTCGGCCGGAATGACAAAATGATTTTTGACTGAAATTTCCGCTGCTACAATTTTATTAAACTGAACTACCCAGTTGATATTTATACTTTTCATGCTAAAGCAGATGTAAAAGTCATGACATTTTGGGTAAAAATACCCGAGTAACTGCGGATGTACTCGAGGCGAGATTAATGAGACAGAGAAATATACATGTTTATCGATTTCCGGTTGGGAGAGACAGTGGAGAGAAGCGGATTCATATTTCATTGAGGAAAATAGCAATTCCAGAAGGAATAATTGAAACTTCAAAAAGTCGATAGCAATCGTAATTCGCCTAGATAGCGGGATTATAAATTTTTCATTCGGTTTAAGCATCGTTCACTACAGAATATTTCGAATAAACTCCGGGTTGAGGTGGAGGACATCTTTGTCGATTTCCGGTTCGCAATGCTGGGGATGGAAGTGGATTCATATTTCATCGGGGAAAGTTGCTGTCTAAGGAGGAATAATTGACACTTCCTTTGAGGAAGCTCCGACGAAGTCGATGGCTATTGTAATTAGCCTCGATATAGGAGGGTTTTGTATTCTTTATTTGGTCTGAGAATATCAGTCAGGACTGGATATCTCGCATCTATACCTATAGACATTCGACTTGCGGAAGGAAGTGGAAGAATTAATTTTTAATATTCAAATTCCTATTCAACCGTTCATTTTATTACTAATTTATTATTTTTATCATTCTTGCAATTCAATTTTTTATTTAGTATCATTTTTGCGATCGGTGGTGGACTATCGTGCACGAACTAATTTTGTAGAAAAACCTGCAGAATTCGATAGAAAATTCGTTGACTTTCTATTGGAATTCGTAGTGATTTTGGTCGATTCTATTGAATAATTCCGCATTTTTACTGTGCGAAAATTCTCCTCATCCCCTCACTGTTGGAAAATAATTGAAATTCTATGGATTGGTGACTAGGAATTCTCAGAAGAGTGATATTGAATTGGATTTAGAGGGAAAAAAATCCTAGAATGCCAAATTTTGGAAATTCTGGAAATTCAATGAAATTTTCAATTTTTGAGCAACAAAAAAACAGGAACTCCTCAACTTAATTATTTTCGATGAACACATCAATATTTAGCACCAAATTATGCGGAACTTTTAATTAATTTAAACTTCAAAAACATATTTATCTGAATTCGCCTAATTTTTATTAACTTTCGTCAAATAATTGAACTGAAACTTCCAGTTTTCTACAATTTATTCATAAAATTTTGAACAATGGAATTTTTAAAAATTTGGGTCATTAATAGGAATTATTAGAGGAATGACACTGAAATTAATTAATTTGAAGTTTAAAAATATCTTCACCTGAATTCTCTTAATTTCTATTGATTTTCAGGAAATAAATGAACTGAAATTTCCAATTTCCAGCAATTTGTCTATGAAATTTTCAATTTTTAATTACGAAACTACTCAATATTTTGCTGAAACTCTAATATGAAAAGGAAAAGAGTGAGGTGAAAACTCAACCTATGGTCTTCATTCTGACTTCACCATGTTATTGCCTCATTTTATCCTCCGAAAACAGATAACACACTCCACAGATCCCAGGAGATCTCAGAAGACTGACATTAAAATTAACTAATTTACAGTTTTAAAAAATATTCACCTGCATTCTCTCAATTTCTATTCATTTTCATGAAATAATTGAACTGAATTTTCCAATTTTCAACAATTTCTCGATAAAACAATGAATTTTGAATGACAAAATTGCTTGAAATTTTCCTAGAACTCTAATGAAACGTCCACCAATCGTCTTCATTCGCTCTTCTACATTCCCTTGCCTCGTTCAGTCCTTCAAAAACAGATAACACGCTTCACAGATCCCAGATTCATGAATAACGAATCTCGATAAACTTCCTTAACCGCTGTTTTTCATCAAAATTATCCTCACACCCCGAGGGTATTGTCTCCGGGCTCAAAGACACGTGAATAATTCATCAGAAGCAGTGAATTAGGGAATTCAGCCGAGAGAACGTCAATCAGACAGTCCGTAGGCCGTCCTGCGGTTGACCGAGCGACCCGTCATCTTCCCCGACGTCAGTTTCAGATCCAGCTCAGCTTGAGAAATGTCTGGAGGCATGGCTTCCCCTTACCAGTTATCCACCTACAATTGTTCCATTGACGCATTACCCAGAAACCGAAGCCCATGGGCACATTCGCATCAGGATTATATGCGGAAGTGGCCCATTCCACAAACACATATCCGTTATTCTCGTGTGAAGGTGTCACCAGCCTCTATCCCCGGAGAAACCCCATAATGTCGTGGATAATGGAAACAGTGGTGACAGCCAGTGGTGGCGTTGGATAATGCTCATCGGACGGGCTATGGCACAACGATAAATTTACGCAAATAGGATCTCTCCAATTCTCGTACGTCTCTCTGTGAATGTGTGGAAGCCACCCTGACCCTTTATATTCTCTTGGATATCCTGCGGAATGGTGTTTGACGCTGTCACCTCTGTGTTGGAGTATTACATTCATAAATTTCCGACAATTATGGATTACAGCGGGATGTTAATTTTGCATCGTCTGGAGGGTGATGGGAATAATCTGTAAATATCTTGGAGCAGAAATCGAGTAATCAGTAATTTATATTATTTACTCTTAATTGGCAGATTGATGGTTATTGAATAACTCATTTCAGATCCGACATTCATGAATACTGAAAGTTGTGAATGGTCTTCATTATCCATCGTTTTTTATAAAAATTTTCCTCATCCCCGTTGTTAGAAACGAATTAAATTTTATGCATAACTGACTAGTAGTTCGTAGGAGGTGCCATCGAAGTTTATTTAAAGGAAAATAAGTCATTTCAATCCGTTTCCGAGGAGGTTGGCAATTTTTTAGGGGATAGAGGAAATACTGAGGAATATTCTTCAGTAAAAGTTGTTTGACTTTTTTGAATATTTCATGTTAAAAAATAACAGCTGCGGCCATTCACTCGCAATGAATGAATTATTTACTTCATACAATTAAAACATCTTCACTGAAATGAATACATCTCTTGATTAATTCCTAACAAAAATCTTGTCACAATAATTGAAAAAATCATCCCGTTGGCTTGACGCAGTGGGTAAGTTCGTTGCCTCACATGCGAAAGGTTCCGAGTTCAAATCCCGGCCGAGTAGAATAGTGCGATCTAACCTTTTAAAGTCTTGATCATCATCGCAGTATACCCTAACCGGGTCGAAGCGATGTAAAATAACGATAAAAAAAATTGAAAAAATTCTTAATGAGGCCAATTGCTCTCAAAATAAGAGCACTCCATCGCAAGAATACTCTGCGCATTTGTAGGAAAATGTAATTGACATGTTCAGAACGATATCCCCGACTTTCTGACTCGAAAATCTTATTTTTCATCTCCGACTTTTCCATTCAATTTTTTTTCACCCTCCTCCCACACCCCTCAATCTCCTTTTTCCTCATTCACATACAGGCATTGTCGTAGCTGCATGTGGACGTTTTTCATTCGTCTTGTGCTGGAGAGATTCCGCCTTCCTTTCATTCGAACTTTTATGCATGGTCGTGCCGCTATGGACCTCAGGGGTATTTGAAAGCACCAACACTCAGATCCGATGTATATATTTGTTAGAAAATCGGACAGTAAGGATCCAACTCGACTACCGACGACACTGGCTGGGGGTGGTGGGGGAGAAAAAGTTTTCATAAAGAATAGGAGTCAGTGGTGGGTTGTACTGAGGAATGGAAAAAACGGTTGAGGAGGAAAAATTGCGAAAGTTGGGAGAATTGTCCTTCCTTCTGGGAGTTTCAGGGACGTGTACCATTAATTCACGCCCATGAGAAAGTTTTATTGTAATGATACACAAAAGGATCGGGGCGAAATGAAACTCTAGTCGCGATTTCAGCGAGGGATTATGAGAATATTTTGCGTGTGCGCATGGAGAAAAATGTTTAGTAAAAATTACGGAACTCACAATCCACTCACCGATTACGGAATCGACTCAGAAAATTTAAGTGACGGTATCGCAATTTTTCACAGGAGATTCAGATAAAAGTAACGGAACGCTCCGGAAAAATTCCGTGACAGTTCCGTAAAATTTCCTACAATCACATTTCGCTTCAGAATTACGGAAAAGATACGTCATTTTTATTGAATATTTCTCTGCGTGCGGAGAGGCATTTGGATGAAAATTAGCTAGAAAATCGCGGCAAGTTTTACTGTACGAGCAGTCATCGATCAATGAAATGGAGATTCAATATAAAGTGATTTTTGCGGATGTTCTCTGTAGCAAAATTTCTGCACATTTTCGGGGCATTTTTTCACGAAACAAATTCCGTAATAAATTTTTTTTCTTAAACTCCTGAAAGGGAACAATTTGTCCTTGAATATTCTATAATACTTTCGGAATAGAATATAAATAAAAACATGATAGCTCATAATATGAAATTATTGATGAATATATTCAAAAATGATTTTTAAAAAATTTGCTTCGAGATTTTTTTTTCGTTGAATTTTCGGTTGCAAAAAAATTGAGCCTCTAATTTTGACAGGAATCAGATTCTCAAGGAAAAATTATCATCTGCATCTTCTCTATTTTATAGATCGGCATCAATCATTACTTTAGTAATATTATGAGGAGTTGCATCTTATAATGATCAAGTTTTTACGTGTCTTCATTGAAATTTGAAAACAATATAATAATTGGTAATTTTAATTTCCCAATTATTAGTTGATAAAATAATTTGGAATTTAAATATTAAATTGATGATTGATAAAATAATTCAGAATTTGAATATTTAAATTGATAGTTAATTCAATAATCGAAAAAATGGTGAATAATATTAACAACTGACTTTCTCAAAATTTAACTGTAATTAAAAATAATAATTATTCCGATGTCTGTTCTATTTTTCATAATTAACGAGCGAAAATTGGTGATCACATTTAAAACCGATTTAAAAAATATATGTTTTGAGGATTTTTTTTCATTAAATTTTCGATTGAAAAAAATTGAATCTGTCATTAGACAGAAATCATATTGTCGAGGAGAAATAATGCAAAAACTTTTTTTTCAAATTTCCCTCAGAAAAGAAAGAAAGAATAAAAAAAAATATTTAATGAAAACAATTTCCCAGCGCCGAAATAAAATAGCTTGCGCTTGAATATTCCAACACTTCCAGAATAAAATACAAATAAAAACATAATGGCTCATAATACGAAATTGCAATGACGAAGGAGAGGCGATATTAAGTCATAAAATGTTTAACGACCCGCGAAAAATAGCCCAGAGGGTGGAATTCCTGAGGGAGAGTTATTTAATCGCTGACAAGTTTACCAACGACTCAAAAACAAAGAGACATTTAAGTTAGGGAAGGATTTACGAGTTAGAGTGGAAAATTTGTCAACAGCCCCTGAAGTGGGAAAAAGAGAGGATCAGAAAGGGAGGACGAAAGGTGACACTAATGACGGAAAATGTCAGGGGGTTTAAATTCTCTTGGAGAGTTGGGCAAAAAAATTTTCTGAGATATCAATTGAAATTTTCATTAACGAATAAATTTTAAAATGCATCTTCAAAAAAAACTATTTAAAAAATTGAATACGTTTGGGATTTTTTTATCTTAATTTTCGATTGCAAATGAATTTGAATATCTAATATTTAAAAATAATGCAAAAACTAGTACTTTGAAACAAAAATAAAAAATCAACGAAAAAAAAATCTTTAAAAATGTCTCATCGTCGAAATGAAATAATTTATGCAACAAACAACAAATAAAAACATAATGGCTCATAATAAGAAATTTAAATTACGAAGGAGAGGAGATATTTCGCCATAAGATATTTAAAGATCTGCGAAAAATTGTCCAGAGGGTAGAATTACTGAGGGGGAGTTATTTAATCGTCGACTGGATTACCAACGACTCAAAAACAAAAGAGACATTTAAGTTAGGGGGGGGAAGGGGTTACGAGTTAGAGTGGAAAATTTGTCAACAGCCCCTAAAGTTAGTAAAAGAGAGGGCCAGAGCGGGAGAAAGAAAGGTGACACTAATTACGGAAACTGTCGAGGAAATTGAATTCTCTTGGAGGGTTGAGCAAGGGAAAACACAACACCTTTGAAATGTTCTCGAGTTTCTTTTACAACTGGGTTGGTGAATTTTTCTTTGAAGTGACCCTTTGTCACATCCCACGAGCCATCGTCAACTCGAGTCTCAAAGGGATACAATTCATAATAAAACAGCGAGCAACGGATACTTCCGCCTGGAAAATGTTTTGCTTTCTCATCAATTTTTATTCCCTCATTCATTTTTATTTTATCATTTTATTTTGGTCTTTCGCTGGGTAATTGCATGCTACTGTTGTTGATACATAATGATACTTTGAGAAGAGGGGCGATAGTATGTGCATAGAATCGATCGTCAGCTGTGGCGAGGCTCAAATTCATGTATAAATGAATACAACCAACGGTCGATTTGTCGGTGTTATTATGTCCTATCTTTCTACCTCTTCAGACGTCCAATGCACTCACAATCATCAATTTTATTGGAACAATAGCCACAAAATATAACAGGAATGATTCAGTTTTAATTGGAAAACAATGATGAAATGGAAAATTTTTTATTAATAACACAAGCATGAAGTGTTTCATGTCATATCGGTCAAGTACTGCTCCTCAGTCTCTCGAAAGTCAACGAGAATCTAATTAATTCATTTCAAAAGTGCGGCTCGGTAACCGGATAGTGACTTTAAACTTCTTTGAATCAACTCATATATTAATATGGATGTCCGCGTAAGTGTACGGTACTGCCCAGTCGGCACCTTCCTCCTTAAGGGAAAATTTAATTCTCATCACATTAAGGTATTAAATTAAATTGAAAACAACAGTGGCAAGGTTTTTTAAAAGTGAATTTTTTCATTCGTGCAGCGCAAGATAAAATGTGAAAAATACAAGAATAACTAGAAAAAAGAATGACAACAATCGTAAAATCGTACATGGAAACAGTGAAGTGGGAAGAGAAGCGTGCGTATCAAAAGGATGAAAAAGCCATTATTATCTCTGAGAGTGAATAGAATAGCTCCATCGTTTGGGAAATCAGACACTCAGAGTGTAAAATAACTCTTCATTCTTCGTCCCATGGGAAGGGGAAAATAATGACCGAATTCAATCATTCTCCGTAAATTGATTTCCATTCTTCGGCCGCTGTATTACTTGATATTGTGTCTGCATCAGGAATTAAAGAGGTCGTGTGCCAGCCAAATCGCAGGCAATTTGGTCGTTGTCGGGTCAACGATGCGATCGAAGGAAAAAAATTGAATTGTAAGAAAAAAGGAGAGGAGCATTTCCATCGGAAAGCATTTGAGTCAATTTACTGGGTTGAATTCTTTCGCTTCAAGTGCCTCGAAACTTTTTTTCCCCTCTTCCTGATGCTATTGGATATTTAATATTCAACGGGGATTCCGATATTGGCGGCGAAATTACGTGCCAATGATTTTATACTACTTGGGTTTATTCTTTTCTTTATTGTTATGTAATCCTTTTATCTTCATCGGGTTGATGATAGTGAGCGGAATGTTGAGTTAAATCAGGTGGAGGGATGATCAATTTCTTTTGTTGTTTTTTCTCGTCGTCTGTGATGAAGTGAATTTAAATCTGGAGGATGAAATTGGACTGCTAATGATGAAGAATTATAATCTTTCTTTCTTGGGATTTCGATTCGACGGATTGAACGGATTATTCATTACTTTTATTTATTTATTCATTTATTTATTTACTTAGCTATTCATTTGTAAAATAGTCAAACAACTGCGGTCAATTCGATGACTTCAGTAGTAGGTGAATAAACTCAAATGTAGTCTAAGTTGTTTATGGAAAGATAGTAGTAATGTGTAAAGTAGAGAATCCAGTACTGAACGACAAGTTTCATAATTTACATTTACCAGTGAATCAAATGAATCATTGAAGATACACTGTTAACAAAATTTGGATGAATTTACCGGAAAAGCAGCTTAAATTCGATTTAAGGGGAACAAGTCAATGGAATGTCAGACTTCTTTAAAAATTCAATTGAATTCACAATTTTTTAGCGATAGCAAGAAAATTCCACAATTTACATGTATTTTCAAGTGAAAATGAATATTCACTGTCCAAATCCCATAAAAATCGAGGAAATTCTTTTAAAATTTTCGAAATTTTGAAAATTTCTGAGCGAGTTCCCTCAAAATTCATCGCTTCTGACCGAAGAATACGGACGGGGCCCTTTTGTTTCCAAGCGTGGAGTACGCTCGATACAAGTAAAATGTAATGACTTCTAATCAACGGAAAATTATGAAACCAATATGTAATTGAAGCTACAGTATTCCTTTTTTCGTTGTTATTCTTTGGTTGAGTTAAATTCCATAGTTTTGGAAATAATAAATTTTAAAGAGAGTCAGTCATATTTTCATGGGTCAATGCATGGCATTGACCAATGATTGTCCGAAAGCCAATTGCAGAGAATTCTCAAATTCACCTAATTTAATTTCCACATACTCACTTCTGACCCGAGACTATTTTCAAAAATTGATATGTTGGGGAAATGATGAATGATTATAAGTAAGGAGACAATGGGAGAAAGAAAATTAATGCATCGCTTGAAGTGGTAAAACATAAGACCTAAAATAGAATGCAACAATATTAAAAATCTTCAATCATTTCGGTGAAAAATTATCTCATTTCTTCAAGAAGAAGCCAGAAAACATTACATTTTACCACTTCAGTCCAAGAATCACTTATCGTATCACCAATTTATTCATCTCTATTTCCAATCTCATTTTTTACTTTTCCGTTCACTCCAAAATTGATTCACCTCCTCCACAATTTCCGGCAAATGTTTCAACAGTTCCTCCTTAGGTGTCTTAAACTCTCCGTCCAACCAAATTTTCTTGAGCCTCATCATCGTCTGTCCAATCAATCTTGGGTGAGGCAGTAGATCCCTCAGATCATTACCGTTGAGTGGAAACTTTGGCGGAATCCACTTCTCAAATTGTTGCGCAAGTTCTGGGGTACCTTTGTACTTGAGTACCTCGGCAATGTACTCACGAATGTCTTTGATCTTGCCGGTTGAATTGAGGACAATGTACTGATAAGGATGGAGGGGATTAACTGAGATCTTATCCTCCCGGTGGATGATGAGGAAAAGGGCGAGATCGCGGTTGTAGGCGGACCAGTGAAGCCTCGTGTGGAGGTTCATGGCTTCTTCCTCATTTCTCAGCATCGATGTGATCATCGTTACAGGGTGTAATATCACTCCCTGGGACTTTGCTCTCATGCAGATTCTCTCGAAATTCTCCACATCTGGGGTCTCGGGTAGACCTATGTACTTCGTCACTCCACATTCTATCATCTTTTTGGTAAGCTCTACGCCATAGTTTCCCTCCAAAATTTTATACCACTCCGACCAAATTCTTTCACCTGATATTCTTTCTAGCCCCTCGACGTTCTGCTTTATTGCGGTGATTACTGAGTCTTCGTGGGCGTCTGGGTGCTCTGATATTCTACCGTAGAATCTGAAGTATCTGGGGACGGAATAATTAATGGAATTTGCGACGAGAACTATTTATAGGGAGCATTTCAGAGATTGGGAGAATATTATTTTGGATATTATTTTTATCAACATTATTTTATTCCACTTATCTCCGGAATTCTCAGTTTTGGAAAATACTATTTTTTTTTCCAAAAATCCTGTAAATTGTAATAATGATTTCGAATTTTTCTCTTAAGATAATCTCAGATTAATAGAAATCCCTCCTGGAGCTCGGGAAAATTCAATAGTTTTTTCTTAAAGATAATTTGAGATAAAAGTTTTTAGTGAACTGAATTTATTTTAAGTGAAAACAAAATGAATGTAAAATTTGATATCACAAGAGTTTATGCTCCTGGTACATCAATGTTGATGTCTCCTCGGTCGTAAGTAAATTATTTAAATTTTATTTTCCTCCTGAATAGATTTCGTTAAACTGGACTTTGAGATCAATATAACTTTTTTATTAATGAATTAACAATTTGCTTCTGAAGGGTACATTGGGGAAAAATATATACCAGTCATGAAACCTTAATATGATCACTAAATGTCCCAAATGTCTAACATGAGCTCCATATACGCTGAACATTGATTAAACCTTGACGAAAAGTCGGTTAAACTCTGATTAAACTCCGACTAAACGGTTTTAAGGCTATAACTTCAAATCAAATGATGCGATCGCCACTATCTTCGAACTAGACAAAGATAACATGCAAACGAATATTTGAAGCCATAATTAAAAAGATTTTGACGATTATTTTTTAAATGATCGTCGAAAAAATCAATTAGAAAAAAAAATCTCACATACATACATACGGACATGATCTAAAAACATTATATTTGAACTCCTGCGACCAAATTTCGTCATCGTCACACAAAAAAATGGAAATTTCAGATTTGACGAATACAATGCGGGGCTCGCCATCAATATTAAATTTCTGTAATATTTTCTGTATAATTTTCATTTGAATAAGCAAATCACCTCAAGATCCTCAAGAAATCCTCACAAATTCTGGTCGCCGCATCCCCAACGAAGGCCACCCTCCTCTTCTGCAAGTCATCGTAGCCGAAGAAATAATCATAAACCCTCCCCTCAAAATCCAAAAACATGGAGTTGATCGTCAGATCCCTCCTGTTGGCGTCTAGCTTCCAGTCTGTCGTGAACTCGATGTCTGCGTGTCTCCCATCAGTGACAACGTCAATCCTCAGAGTCGTCACCTCAAAATTCTCCTTGTCATTGATCCTCGCTGTGACAGTTCCATGTTTCTCTCCCTTCATATTCAGCATTCGAATCTCTTCCTTCGTGAACATCGCCTTCATCTCGTGTGGAGTTGCTGTAGTCGCAAAGTCAATGTCCTTGGGCACCTTCCCAGTGAGTAAATCCCTGACTGCACCCCCGGCAATCCTTATTTCATAATTGTACTTCTTGAATAAAGACGTGAGGAGCTCCAGTTCTGGGGTAAAGATAGATTTAAACTCTGGAGTTTCTAGTTTCGTGATTACTGGGTCACTTCTAGACGGCGGCATCTTCTCCGTGAAATTTCTTATTCTCCTCCACTTGAGGGACGATGTATTTTCGTTGAGACACTGCAATCAATTATTTTAAGGTAGCTCTATTCTTATGGATCGAGTCATTGAGTGTATTCACAAAAAAGAAATTCTGAATGGAAAGGGAGAGTTGTATCATTTTTTTATTTCTTCAACGAACAGTATGAATGAACAGTTTTTCAATTGACTAGTTTGAAAATACTCGTGGAAACGGTGTACGGTGTATGTGAGAGGTGGAAGTTGTTGTTATTTCTATTTCTGCTCTCAGTCCTCGGCGATTCTGGACGGATATTGTCGATGATAAAAAAAATTAGACGATAAATGAGCGGAAAAAATTTATTCTGCAGAAATCTCTGCGCTACAATTTTCCACGTTTTTTGTTTGTCTTTTTCTTAATGAAAAGAGGGGAATAGAGCGGAAAAAATTTGAGCCCAAAAAAACATTCATATCTTGTCTGACATCTTTGCTACAAACTCGGGTCATCAACTCTGGTTTTCAGTTGAAATTGGAATTGTTAATTTACACAATAATAGGAGTGCATTGACGATTTTTTCTTAACTCGCAAAAATCTTCAAACAATTTGCTACCGATTGGTGATAAATTTTTTTGGAAATAATGAAATAGGGGGGATAACGCCTTTTTTTTCAGGGGTGATTTTTCAAAAATTTATTTTAAAAAAAGTACTAACTAGCAAATGTTTTTTATTAGCTCGCAATTTTCTTCAAAACTACTTCAATGAGGAAAAAAATAAAAATTTGGAATATCTATACATGAGGGGCTAATTGATCGGATCTTAATTTGAGAAGTTTCTTGAAATTTCGAAAAATTGAAGGAATTTCTAGAAATTTCGAGGAAATTCAGGGAGTTCATAGGAAATTCGAGAAAGAAGGAAAGACCATAGATGTATCCACGTACAATTACAGTTGTATCGAAGGTACAGCCGCCTGCAATTTTTAGAAAGAAGAAAAGATAAAATTCTACAAAACAGTTTTCCTACAAAAGTTTTTCTATAAAACAGTTTTCATTGACATTTTCTATTATCAACTCTCAAATAGAACCGACGAAAAATTAATAAAATTCAACAGAAGTTGAATAGAAATCCAATAGAGTATTGCATCGAAATCGAGTAATGGTTTTCCACAGAATTTCCTTCGTGCGAGGGGAATAACCTAAAAGAATTGATGGGGTTGTTAGTGTCATACTTACCCGGATGTGTACACGTCGAGAGAGAGACTTTATTTGCCTGACGAACAGAGGAAGAACTATCATTATCTCTGGGTTCTGATTGTTTTAACGATTTTTATATGCAATTAAATACCGGTGTCACGTCGGGATCGAACAGATGTGCATGATTGCGAGAGGTAAACATTTATTGGGAAATCACTGGAGGCGTCCTCTAGTAGGGATCATTCGAGTGTTGTTAATATCATTCGGTAAATGAGGAGTTCTTCATTATCAGGGGTAGATTACATGAAAAAGACTGTCTTACCATCATATGGTGGGAGATTACTTCACATTGCACTTCAACAGATGACTCTAGTATTTAAAATTTTGGGATTGAGGTCCTCGTGAAAATTTAGAATTGATTTTTCACATTTTTATTTGCTTTTAACTGAAGACTCAAATTTTCAATTTTTTGTGTTTGGGGGAGACTGCACCGAAATTTCAAAATCGCCGAAGCCTTCATTTATCATGCTGATGAAAATTGTTACTGTTGAAATCAATTGTTGACTATTAAAAAAAATTGTAATTTTATAACACATTTGTCACACATTTGTATGAGAAAACTAAAAAACTCAGCTTATAAAAATGCATTATGACGGAACTATACGAATACTGTAGCAAAATGTGATAAATTTATGGAAAAGTGTACTAATTTTACTGGATGATCTGTTAAATTTCGTGCAGCTCATGGATTTATCATACTTTTGATGTAATTGTATAATGCGTAACCATCATTTAAATAAAGTAAGAAATTTTTTGAAATTTCATGGAAGATTATAGTAAGTCTCATGAGTGTGACATTGAATCCAATTTAGGGAAAAAATGGTTATGAAATTTCAAGTTTCAAGTAGAATGAGATGGAAATTTCACAACTTGATTGAATTTTCAGTGGAACATGAATATTTAGAAACAAAATGACATGAATTTTTAAAAATTTCCCTGAATTTTCACAGAATAATTGTACTGAAAAATCAAGTATTTTGATTTCCAGACCATTTGAACAGAAAATCAATGGAATAGTTGATTTTTCAATGACAAGATTTCCTGGAATTGCAGTGGAACTTGAACACGACAAAAATTCCCGGAATTTGGCACGAAAAATTCAGAGGAAAATTTTTAACAGTATAATAAATTCATCAGCATGATAGACGAAGGCACCAGCGACTTTGAAATTTCAATGCGGCCTCCCCATCAAGAAAAAAGGGTCGCCAATTTTCTTCTTTGCAGTCTAACTAACATCTCCAAAAAAATCAGTCTACATCGGACAAAAATTGTGATCTAGGAGACATTTTCCATGCGAAAACACGAAAAATGAAGTTTGACCATGAAATACGGGGCAAAATGGTTCGAATTAAAAATACGGAAAAAAAATAAGTGACTTTGCAGAAAGAAAATTATCATGGTTCATGGTGTGAATTTACTTCGTATTCCCTAGCACTGCAAAATCGTGCAAACATGATTTGCAAACTGCAAGAAGTGGTATTTGTCTCTCGAAATGAGACGCGTCGCAGATCGAACGATCCTGGTTAATAATGTGCGAAAATCTGGTGTTTAAATATAAACTCACTTGCGAGGTTCAGTCCTCTAGTCCGTTACGTGCACTCGTCAGGTTCTCCTGAAACGAGAGAAAAAAAAAATGGAATAAATGTCGGGAATTCTGCGCACGTTCATGAGGAATGAGAGGTGGAGGATGTCGAGAGGGATTGCTGATGAAGAGAATGGGTTCACGGTGAATTATGAATTCATGTTCTATCTCTCAGAAACCGGATAATAATTAAATAGGCGTTATTTGAGGGTTCAAGGGGTCTGGGCTGCAGTTGATATGCATCTGTATTATTCAGGAGTGTGTCCTCGGGTTGTATTTATAGGGAGGGGGACGAGATTGATGCCCGAGTGGTTAAACGACTCGCAAAAAATATTTGAAGAAAATTGATACCAGGAAGTAGGGAAAGTGTATACAACCGAAGAAAAAATTTCTCGATTAGAGAGACGATTAAATCAAGTCGAGGAGCTACTCAAGTCGCTATTTCAAGTAGATTTAATCGACTTGGATCGAGTATCTACGAAAAATGTCGAGTCAAGTTGACAAATTGATTTGAGTGCAACTTGACTTGAATCAAGTATCTTTCCGACTTATATCAGGTCTCTTTGATACTGAAATCAAGTATCTTTAATACTTGAATCAAGCAGTTTGGAGTTAAATAAAGTCTCTTCAATACTTGATTCAATGATTTTTCCTACTTGAATCAAGCATTTTTCCTACTTAAATTAAGTATTTTTAATACGCGAATCAAGGATTTGTCCTACTTGAATCAAGTATCTTTCCTACTAGAATCAAGTATTGTTTCTGTTTGGATGAAATATCTTTCCTACTTGAATCAAGTAGAATGAATACTTGAATCAAGTGGCGATCTACTTGAATCAAGAAACCTTTCTCGACTTGAATCAAATAGGCAGATACTTGAATATTTTTTCTACTTGAATCGAGTAGAAAAAATACTTGAATCAAGTCGCGATTCACTTGAATTGAAAAAAATTATTTTGGGTGTAATAAATCATAAGATCGGTCTCAGCAATCTTATAATTATTTCAGTAACGAGTCCATCTAGACGAAAATGTTATAAAACCTGTTTGTAGATGATTAAATTTCACGTAAAAAATCAAGAAGTATTTTGTCCTGTAATCACTTGATGTCGCGACATTATTCATCATTTAACAAAACACAAAATTTTTATTTTTGTAAATTTTGAGATTTCGTTGCATAGAATCCATTGGAAACAATTACACTATTTAAAACTAACAGAAAAACGGTAAAAATCTATATATTCATGGTCAGATACTGCATCAATTCCTCAAAAAAAACGTTTGAATAAATAAGTGGAAATTAATTCAACGGAATTAATTCCCTCGTCCATAAGCAAATATATTTATTCATTGAATTAATTCTGAATAAATGAAAGTGGTCAAATATCAAGTAAAAACGAGTGACGAGTCAATTAATCAACAGAATTAAAAAAATTAATATAAAGAAATGGTGAAAACGTAGTAAAAATCAACATATTAACGTTCCAACACTTCATCAACCCTTCAAAACTCCATTCCAATAACTGAGCGAAAAATAATTCAACAATTTAATTCCCTCATTCGCTAAAAAAAATTATTCATTCACTGAATTAACGTCAAATGGAAACGACAGACGAGTCAATTCATCAAAAACAATTAAAAAAATTAATATAACAAAATCGTAAAAACAATAAAAATCAACATATCGATATTCAAACATTTCATCAATCCCTCAAAAAACCTTTCCAATAAATAACCGAAAAGTAATTCAACAAATTTAATTATCCCGTCGACGCAAAAAATTATTTATTCATTGAATCAATTGCGAATAAATAGAAGTGGTCAAACGTCAAATGGGAACGTTTGACGAGTCAATTTATCAGGAACACGGACACAGGTCGTCGTGTGTTCAGACGAAAGATGATCGATCGTCGCAGTTTCTCGGTAGATGAGGTGGTTTCAACGAGCCGAAGGGGTGGGGGGTGGCGGAGGGCTAGGGGGGGAGGGCTATAGCATGATACAAAGTGGAAGAGAGAGACGACGAACGTGCGAGACACGGAGAATTGGATAAAGGGAAGGTACGTGTGTGGGTTTTCGTTGTAAAACGGAGTGACTACGGGGCAGGATAAAGGGTCCGTCCTTATCTGCAGATAGCAGGCAGCTCTCCAATGCTCCCCCCCCCCCTGCGCTACACGGTTCCGTCCTGCGCCCTACGGGTCTCCATACAACCGAGGTTGTAATACTGTGGCCAACGGGTGCCATGATGAATCGGCCATATTGCCTCCACTGCCCGCCGGGGTTACCATAAAAATTTGTCAATATTTTTTTCATGGAGTTGGGTTAATTCGAAGTTCAATAGATGACAAAAAGTTGGATTCGATTATGTGAACTTTTCGATCGAGGTGTTGAGGAGGGGGGAGGGATTTTGCGATTAATTAATTATAGGGGTGGTAATTACGGGGATTTTTTAATGAAAAACGCCATTTTTTATTCGGGATATTTTTGGCATAATTCATTTTGCTTGAGAGTGAAATGATTTTTGGTAATTTAATATGAGAAATCTATTGATGCTCTTTCATTATGTCCTTTTTCCTGTCGGATTCGATATTACTTTTTTCAATTAATTGTTTATAAGCATTCTCATTGGAAAAAGCAATAGGACCGATAAGAATCATATCCCAATTTATCAGCTGTTTAATTTTGATATTACAATGAATGATTTGCTCATGTTGTAAATCCTATGTTCACTGAATAAAATTTTAATCATAATTACAATTCAGTAGCGAAGTGGTAAAACGGTACAAGTCAATTTTGACTACTGATCAGTTTTCAATGAATATCTCGGAATTTAAGGGAGCTAGTAAAATTTTTGTTATAATCTTTTTTGTAGAGCCGATTGAGAGCTACAACAAATGTAATCGTGAAAATTTCGCTATCTTCCTTACATTCGAAAATATTCATCATAAACTCAACTGGGAGATAAGTCAACTTAAACCGTTTTACCACTTCGCTACTGAATTCAATTCTTTCTAGAATACACTTTCGAGTGTGAATTTCGGGAATTCAATGTTTATTGATACTCTAGTAAAAGTGTGTGGCCACACTGTTATCAATTTTTAGTTAGTTCACACGGTAATTCAATTAATCTGTTGTTCATCTCATGAATATAATTCCGAATATTCAGTCACAGCTTCATTTTATTCATATCAGAAATTTTGTATTTGGATATTAATATTATTTGTTCAAAGAGAAAAAATCGATCATCATTTTCACAATATTGCATTCAGATTCTGCTATCCTTAACGTCAAAAATGTGAGATGATCTCATAATTCTAGCTATTAATTCTAATCAACTTGTTCGAAGAAAACCTTAGTAAACGCTGTATTCAGAAAGTAAAATTATTCCATTTTCCTCTAATCTAAATAATTTGGATAATTATGATTCGTTTGTTCGTGTTTCATAGAATGGTATTCAAGACGATTGTACTCGTGAAAACCGCCTTACTTTCTCCATTCGTTCGAGACATCCGCCATGTCCGAGTTCTAATTTTCAATTCGAGATATTGCCCATACTTTATTTTAGAAGGGAAGAATAAGACAAGATTTATAAATCGATTGTATAGGAAAGTGGATTATTTTTCTTGAATTATTCAGAAAAAAAATTTCTGAATAATTCAAGAAAAGTCTCTGAAAGTGAAAAATTAAAGAATATTTTTCCATCGAATACTCACAGAATGAGAATACTCCCATGCATGGCGTAGCGTCCATGGACGCTTGTCATTTCATTCACATTCTCTCCTCCCAATATTGTTGAATCAAACCACAACATAATTTTTTACCCACACGTATATGCAAATTGCGCTGGAACAGGTTTCACTACGGTACTTGTACCATCCACCCATAATGCGAAAGATGAGTGAAGGTGAACACTTGGATATCAACGGATACAGTCACCAGACAATGAGCCACTGTTGTCGAGCGTATACGTTACAATCCGAGATGTTGAATTCAGTGGCAACGTGGTAACATTCGACACGAATATGCCTGGAGGTGAAATTCAAGAGAATGAATCGGTGATAGACACTTCCAGGGGGAGAGTCGAAAGGTGAGACGTGGGTTGATGTATACTAATTGAAGGGTCCCGTCTTGGAGACGCACGGTAGCCGGGTCTTCGTGATTAACACCTTGGACCACACGCAGGATTTTGATAGCAGTGAGAGGAAAAAAATCAGTTGAAACTCGGAATTGTTACTTTTAGCGGTTCTATGAGTATTCCAGGAAGAAGAGAGTGAGAAAATTTTTAATTATAAATTACGAATTTTTATATTTTGAATGTTGTCAATAGTTTAAACCATGAGCATTCCCAAGTCGATGGGAATTTTTGTGATGTTATATGGCGATTCTTTTTCACGATTTGAACATCAGATTAAATGCCCTCGCGCCTTTAATTGCTAATAAATTAGCAAAAGACTTTCGAATGGTTATTTTCGACATCGTTTCCTTCTAGCATGTGAAATTTATGGTTTATTTCGTTTTATTAAATTGAATAAGATTTCTTTTCAACTAATTTTGTCAGATTTTCAACTTAGTAGAATGTTATCATCATCATTATTATTCTTATTTCTTTCTTCTATACAAACGATTGTCTTTTTTACGGTTCTATCTCTCCCCTCAGCCCTTCGATAAAATGTTAATAGGAGAATTTTATTTACACGTACTTGAATGAATTTGAAACATCATATTTGAAGAAACGATCAGAAAGCTCACTTTCAGGGAAATTCTATCGTAAAAAGGAGAAAGGCAATCGATCTCGAAATATCTCGAAAATCTCGAATAAACGTACGCGTAAGACCGGAACCGAAGCGCCACTACGTGAGGAGATGAGAAGGCGCGTGCGTAGCACGCGCGGCCGATCTCGTTCATGAAAAATTCGAAGACTATTGCTTACACTATTGTAAGAAATTTCTAACAGTGTAATGCTTAAATAAAAAAATTCAACTATACATTTTAAAATCGTTGAAATAATAAAATAAGAAGGGGAAAGGGACATTTTGGGTGGTGAATGCGCCGAGTTTACACAACTCTTTGCCGTCCTGCGATGCCATTACGCACTCGAGACAGGCTGGCCTGGAATCTTTGACCCCTTCTGGCAACTCGAGAGAATCCAGAATCTCTCAAAAAATGATGAGACGAATTTCGAAAGATTATCCACCGATTTTGCTGGCCCGACGATTTCGAAATTCGCTTCGCGATTCTTCACTTTTCATTCTGGTTGTCGGGAATTTTTCGCTGGGTGGCGCACGATAAAATGAGTTAAGGGTCGATATTACATTCACATTTAGTGTCTCATACGTATTCCGTACGAGCAGAGTGCTTCGCGCGGCCAACCCTCGAGAGCCCTTGAGTCAGAGTCGAGAGGTGGCCTCCTCATCAACATGGGTGGTCCATTCTTCTCTTACGCATGCATTATATAAGTTTCCATCGAGTGTGACTCGAGGATTAGTCAAGTTGACCGGTTTTGCGACCTGAGCACTGTCATTTGACCTCGAATTTTTCATTTTTTGCTACTGAATGGAATCGATCGACAGAGTTTTGTAATTATTATCAATTATTACTTGGAATTTGAAAAAAAAAATTATTATTGCAATGAATACATAATAATATGGCAATTATTTTCTCTATATTATAAAAATCCAAATCGACTTCAGGTGATAAAAAATTGGTACTCGAAATTAGACTTCACAATTAAGGGTCACAAGGGTCAAAATAAGGGTCTCGAGGTCAGAATCTGGGACATGACGGACTGAATAAGGGTCATGAGGGTCAAAATGAGGGTCACGAGGAGCAGATTAAGGGTCACAGGGTCAGATTAAGGGTTACGGGATCAGAATAAGGGTCATATGAGTCAGATTAAGGGTCACGAGGGTTGGAATAAGGGTCACGAGGATCAGATTAAGGGTTACGGGGTCAGATTAAGGGTCGCGAGGGTCAAATTAAGGTTCAAGAGGGTCAAAATAAGGGTCACGAGGATCAGATTAAGGGGTACGGGGTCAGATTAAGTGTCACGAGGGTCATATGCGTCAGATTAAGGGTCACAACTGTCAGAATAAGGTTTGTGGGAATCATATGGGACGTATCGTATTTTAACGATAACTGAAAAAATAATTGTTTAAATAAATCCAATTGTGATTTGAAATATTCTTCCCAAGGCCATCTTGACTGAGTTCGATCATATGAGATTGATTGCGTCATCTGTTGTTGAAAAAATTTATTTTGAAACCAATAGACAGGGAAAGGTAAAAAATTTCAAACGTTGGGGCAATGTTGGCTGTCAGCGTTAATGCAATGTTGAATCCAATGAATCATTGAATTCAATTTAAAATACATCGTCACAGAAATTCCATTCGGAAGTAAATTGCTAATTTATTACCAAAAATATGTCAACTATCCTTTGGATACAGCGATTTCCCACTTTTTTTCCCAACTCCAAACACAATAAGAGCGAATATTAACTACTTCTTTAATTAATGAAAGAATACATAACGATCATAAATAATAGACGTAAACTACTAGCCAAGTCAGGCGCGCGCTATTCGCGCTCCCTTTCCTAGTTCGAGGAAGAGGTGAGAGTAATTCCCCGTTTGACACCCAAAGAGGTTTTAGGCACCTGTCGCGTGTGTGCGGAAGCGGGGCACAAGGGGCCGGGGGGGGGCGAAGCGAGGGGGTTTATAAAGGGTGGGTGGATGTGGATTTGGAGACAGAGGTGGCGAGTAAAACGAGCCGTTGAGGACACACAGAGCAAGGGGGGAGGTTTGAGAGTGAGTTTGGAGCCCGGATGGGAAGGAACAGGGGGTGAGTGGACTACGGGTACACGTGGTTCTATTTGCAAAAACAAAGTTTGCGCGGGACAAACACGGGCGCACTGCACACTGGCTCATAGAGTCGGCCTATACACTAGCATTTGTCGGGTCAAAAGCGCAACAAAGACTCCGGTGCGTTGTTTTCAGGGCGACGCGTTGCATTTTTGCATTATCAATCGTTTCACGATTACTTCAATCAATCTTTGCTTATTTAATTTGATGAATGGGGCACGGGCTGCGCTTGTGGCGAATGATGACACCATTTGATTTGGATCTTACGTTTCGTCCATGTTTCAGTTGGTGCCGGTGTCCAGGTTTAGGACACTCAGGGATTTTTTAATGGACAAGATCTATCCGCGCGCTCTCGCGCGCGCTGACCTATTCATTTGTTGAAATGAAGAAATGGAATTCATTTAATTTCATTTTCTCATGAATACCTTATAAATATTGATAATGAATCAAAGAGAATTCGACTAATGATTGAAGTGAAAAGTGAAAAGAATTTTTCATTTTCAATTAATTATCTTCAATTTTTTTTAATAATCGGTCTCCATAAAAGGACAGAATTTATTCATTTCACCGATGATATATATGTACATGTGGAATATATATATTATATATATAAATATGACGTGAAAAAAAAATTTACCACTGAAGAATTTCAAATTATGTCACTGATTTTGAAAATGCCGCGTGTTTTTTTTGTGAATAACTTCGTGTCACATATTGACCAATCAGAATTAAGGATTAGCGGTCAGGCAGTTTCGAGATATTTCGATATAAAACAACTTCACGTTTCTTTCATCTTTAGTTTTTAATGGATATACGGAAAAAATATCCTCGAATCGGTAATATAATATTCGGAATTCCTCAAATTATATTCTTGCACTCTTTCACTTTACGCAATTGTGAATAAATTCATAATTCAGTACTTTTACAATACACTGTTAGAAATTTCTTGAAATTTTAGTTACAATGCCATCTGAATTTTCAATGTTGTGAGTTTTTGAATTCAATTTAAAATGAAAATGTTTACTAAATTTTTCATTCATCTTGAAAATTTAAGAAAATTGGGTTTTTCATGTTAAAGAATCATTGATTTTTCAATGAAAGCCTGAATTTCCATACTCATCGTGAAAATTCAACATCACAGACAGTTCAATTTTCAACAGATTGAAAATTCAGAGAAGTTATTGTCGGAATTTTTTTTAATTTTCAAGGTTTTTCAGTGCCGTCTGGACCTGAAAATCGAGAATTACTTGCATATTTAATAAATTAACTGATTCGTCAGAGAGGAATTCTACAGAAATTTCATGTAACTTTGTCGCTGTTAAAAATTTCAAGCTTTTTCACTTGAAATTTTAAGAGTAATTTTCCAACAGTGTACGCATTAGTGATTGATTAAACCTTATTATCCAAAACTTCAATTACTTGGGCGGGGGGGGGGG
>NW_021680368.1:1760567-1768300 GCF_001412515.2 Diachasma alloeum | reverse complement strand
GGGGGGGGGGGGGGGGGGGGAAGTAGTGCTAGTGCATAAAATGATAAGAAATGCGTGGTGTTCTCACTCCAAATGCATAAGTAATGACGCAACAATTACAGTGTCTACATGATCTCGATGTTTGAGAAGCTCAGAAGGGGGTTAAATCCCGCAAATATTTGTAACCCAATGCCAAACACCCTCAAAACTTCAGCCCAATCGTTATCCCCACTCCCGCGTTAACCGAAAGATATCAATATTGTTCCAAGGAGCAATTACCAATATTGTCGCTTGTCGGTTGAATTTTATCGTGTGCCGTAACTTGTTTGCGGAAGCTGAGTGTATAAGACTCAACTTCTTTAACCAACGAGCAACAGAGTGGCGGCTTCCGAGCCCCGGCTCCCCTAGAATCAAATTTCTGGACTCTTCAAGGGTTCCAAATACTGGGGACATGAATGAAATTATAACTATAATTATAATTATAATTATTTGGATTATTATTATTATCTGATTATAATTATAACTATCATTATATTTTACTGAAAACAATTATTATTATTTCAAATAATTGATTTTTCAGTTTTATAACTATAACATTTTATTATTATTATTATCATTATTATTCTTATTATTACAGGTATATATATATACTACTGTATATCGCCACCGTCCTTCTAACGGCAAATATTATTAAAAACTATCATTATATTTTACTGAAAATTACTGAAAACATTATTAGTATGTAATTAATTTTTACTCAGTCAAATAGATAATAATTACATTATATTAATCCGATAAAATTTTTCATCTCCGATGAAAAATTTTATCCCTTGCTATTTTTTTTATGTATTCTATCAAAATGTGAGGGTAGAAATTGAATTCATGGGTATTCTTTCATTATTTGAAAAAATATATCAATTTTAAAACTTTCCGGAGACATTAAAAAATCGAAATTTTTATTTTTTGGCTGATCATCCCTCCCTGCATTTTTCTCATTTCCTCTCAATGAAATCAGATTATGAAAACGAAAAATTTCATTTTCATGATCTGATTTCATTGAGAGGAATTATTATATTATACTGATATTATTTAACATAAATATCTCTTCATTTGAAAATGAGAAAAACTTTCCACAATTTGTATACTACAATGGGAATAGAATCCAATAAATTTAATTTCATCTAACCCCAAAGAAAAATTGGATAGAAAACAATAAAATAAATTAATATGACATAATACAATCGCTAGTAATTGTTATAGGTAAAAAGTTAATTAGATAAAAATTACGTAGAAAATTGTGGCAAATTTTCCCCGCATTTATCCGAAAACTGACTCGTGCAACAGTACTTTTTCCTACTCTTTGCGGTACATTTCGCCTGGAAAGACAATCTGAACCCACTTTACTGTGCGAGCACAGTAATTTTTCTCGTACATTTCTCTCCGTGTAGGCCGTGAGGAACTTTTCTGGCGAATATGAGGTAGAAATCACGCGAGGTAGAATCATATGAGGTAAAAAAGTTCCCACGACCCTGTGTCGAACAATATTTTTTGTCATTAGGCCTGAAAACCACGATTAAACCGAGCGAAGCGAGATTAAAATCGCGGTTTTCCGGCCTAGTGACGAAAAAGTGTTTTTTGAGTCATCGGAGACGTTTGGCACTCGCCGCAGGCAAGTGCTGTCCTCCCAAGGGTCAAAGAACACTTTTCCCACGAGTATCGAACCATATTCTACATCACGATGTGTGGAAAATGAGATTTTGTGCATGCGGAGCGTGCGTAAAACTCCACTTTACGCACAAGTGATGAAAAAGCAATTTCCTACTCATTTTAAATTTGTAATGCATCGATTTGTCTCTTCGAGATGATATTCGGGGAGTTGTCAGACGGACCATTTTTCCGTCTCCACTCCTTCCTCCCGCCGCGACAGTGAGACAGAATGATGAAAATGAGAGGGAAAAATTGAGGAGAGGGTGATGTTGACGCGCAAATATTTGCCGCAGCATACACCATCGTCAAACGACTTTCTACTTCACGTCTTTTTTAACCCCCTACTCCCTCCATAGACCACTAACTCTCGTCTTGGAGGATGTTTCTCTGTTGTTGGAAACAATTTTCGGGGGTTTTCTCGGGGTAAGTTAAGTTGACTGGTCTCGGAGCATGATGTCTCCGGGGGACTTCGTTAGGAAGCACTCGTGAACCCTTTCCGCACACATTGTGTGTGTTATTGCGAGTGATAATATTATTGGGGCGCCATGAGCAAACACTCTCAGTGTTTTGGATCAATTCGAAGGGGTGGAGAAACTCAAAAATAATTTTCTTTGTCGCAGCTGCGGTAGAAGTGCGATTTATCGGTGCATTTGGCGTGCGGTAAGTGGCGTGTTATGACTTGGAGTGATAAGTAACTGTACCTGAATGTAACTGTCCCAGTTAATGTCACTGTCCCGGTTTCTGCCACCCTTAACGATTTTTCAGGGAGTCTTCATGAGAATTCGACGTAAGACGATTGTATTCATGAAAACCGCCTACTTTCTCCATTAAAATTAAATTATTATTACCCATGCTTTTGTAGGAAGGGTAGGACTGAAGATAAAATAATTCTATAATTTGAAAAATATGAGGAAACCTTCTCGCTCGATAATTTCCCCAGTAAAGTAGGTATCCTTCATTTTGCTGATTGGAGTGATCCGAAACATCATACGACCCAATACGATCAAATCCCAATTACCCGTATACGGTCAGAGACAGTCAATACATTGAGGCCATTGGTTGGCCCAGAGAAGAGTGAAGTAGGATACGATGAAACGAGAGACTGGTTATACCAGAATGGGAAGAGTATACCATTCGACGAAAAAAAAGCCCTGAAAACGGTTGAACGAGAGAGCGAGGGGGACGAGCAGAGTCAGAGTGAGGTGACGCTGACGGAGATGGGAGGGTACGATCGAAGGGGAGTGGCGCAAACATTTGCCTGCCGCCTGGTAAATTAAAAGCACACAGAGGAGAGAGTAAGTGAATGAGGCAAAACGAGGGGCTCTTTCTCGGGGATCAGGTGAGTATTTCACCCACGTAGCCCACTGCACCACGATATCGAGGCTCTTTTTGACCTTTGGTTGTTGCTCTTGACTTGAAAAAACTGGAGAATGAACGAAAAAACGATTTTTTTTACATTACATTGCTGAACTTTTGGCTGCACGGAGAGAAATTTTTTAGAAAAATTCTAGTGCTAGCACGAGAAAAGAGGCGCGAAGTGACGGCACTAGAAATTTTATTGGAAAAAACGTGAATTTTTCCCCGTATTTCTGTGAAAATTTCAGGGAAATCCCCAGAAATTTTACCAGAAATACCAAGAAATTTTACCTTAACAGCACTAGAATTTTTCACAGCCGGTGGATTGTGATTTTTTCCAGTACTCGTACTAGAATTTTTCTAGAAAATTTCTCTCCGTGTGAAATTTCCGGCACAATTCCTGGAGATTTTTCTGGCATTATAATTTTATTGAAGTTTCAAGGTATTTCGTCATTGAAAATTCAAAATTTTATGGAAAAAGTAATGGAAGTGGCAAGTTTTAGTTCAATTATTTAATGGAAATTGATGATAAAAATCTAGAAAGTTCAAGGAAAGATATTCTTGAATTTTCAATTAATTGAAAATTCGGTGTTATGCGAGGCTAAAATTCGTTCAATTTTCAAAATTCTCGATATTTTGCTGCTGAAAAATTTGAAATTCCATTGAACTTTTCCAGAAAAATGAAATTTCATGGTTTATTCGATGAGTTTACTACTTCAATTTGACATTCAGTTTGAAATATTAATTTTTTCAGATTTTTCATCATTCTTCTCATTATATTCTTTGAGAATGCTTCAAAAAATATGAAAAAAAAATTTCCTCCAATTATTTATAATGTAGCTGAATACTACCAATTTTCCAAATTTTTCACCTCAGCCAATGTTGACAAAAAAAGTCCACAAATTCAAATGATACAAATTTTTAAATGGGCTCCTCATGATTATTGCTCGATCTCCCTTAAACTAGTTCGACACGTCGTCAGTACATACCATATTATTGTATTTCTCCCCTGCTAAATTCTCCATTTAATTCTTCTCCTCCCAATTCCACGAATTCTCAACATTTATAAATATTTCTCTCAAAGATGTTATCCCTTCTGCACATGGAATGAGTCGTATTTTTAATTTTTGTTTGGCCTCCACAGCTCAAGGGGTTGATACACGTGTGAATCGCCAGGATAATGAATAATATTCACTCCGAAGATGAGGGAAAAAAAATTGATGTGACTGAAAATACGTAGCAAACAGCAATTATAGGTGCTTCGGCACGCGTCGGGGTCTTGATAAACGAGCAGTAATGAGGGAAGTGGTGTTTAACCCCTCGGTACTCGTCCTCCGTCCACGCGACCGGAAGTTGCACTAGGTGGTCAACCGTGTGTGTCACTCGAGTGTCTTATTTGCGTGTGAACGCACGAGAAAGAATGGAAACGGGGGCTATTCCACTTAATGTGATACAATTCCACAATTTTTTTCCCTCTGAATTCCGAATTTCCGGTGAATTATCATCGACAATTTAATCGCGATGATCAAACAATTACGTTAATTCCAACTGTTGATCAATAGATCAGTTGATGCACGGGAATGACGAATCGAGTGACTGTTTATTCGGGGCAAATTCGAATGGTGGGAAATTAATGGGATGAGAAAAATCTTGGCTGTTGTTCTTCCGCGTGAGGAAATAATTTATCAGTGAAATACTGTTGGACGTGACGTAAACTAGTGCCTCCCTTGGCGCCTTTGCTGGGTCTCTCTCCTCTCTCGCCTTGGTGTTCAGCAAACACCGGAGCGGTAACGTTGCCTAGCCGATAAACTAAATCCCAGGGTACATGATTTACTTCTTGACAAGGTGAAAGAGAACCGCAGGCTGTACTTTATGATGGGTTCGTTTAATCCCGCTGGATTCACCGGCAATAACAAATTTTATATTTGGTATTGAACAGAAAATATTTGGTATTGAACGTAATTTTATGCACTGAGAGGAAAATATAATTCTTCTGACTATATGCCATCACCATCGAATTATAGCCAAAAAGTTCTCAACAATTTTTCATGGGTTACGGTAACTATGGCCGGAGAAGTAATTACTACAATGGAATGTAGTCATTGCAACTATTTTATAGTTCTCCTCACGATAGATTTGTCGTGGTTACTTTTGAACTTTGGTTAGTTTAACTGCATTTTGATTTGCAAAAATTACGCTTGTGAAGTTACTATAATGTTATGTGCCGCATACAAAAAAAATCGTATAGTTCACCAAAATACCTCAACTATTTTCTTATTGTAAATCGAACTTCAGATTTTTCTCTCAGTGTGGTCAAGAATTATATTTAAGGGGTTTCATGGGAAAAGTCGGAGTAATGAAAATAAATTGAATAATTTGGGGGAGGAATATGGGCAGAGGCTGCTTCACTGTGAATTTTTTCGCATTTTGATTCCGAATGGAAACTTTGTAATCGTTCAAATTTAAGTTTTGGATTTTTTGTGTTATATCGACCCAGTATGATCCAAAAAGTCCGAAAATGCAATTTTTAGACCTCGTCCGCACACTGGTAGGATTTTTTTTAGAATTTCATGGAAGATATTATTGTAAATCTCATGGGAGTGACATTGAACCCAATTTAAGGAAAAAATGGTTATGAAATCTCAAGTTTTAAGGAGAATTCACGGAAATTCATGAGTTTTCGGTGGCAGTGATATGGAAATTTCAAAACTTGATTGGATTTTCAGTGGAACGTGAGTATTCTAAAATAAAATAACATGAATTTTCAATTTTTCCCTGAATTTTATGAAAATTAATGCTTTTGTAACGCCTTCAGCCGAGGTTATCTCACTCTCAATCAGGAAAATTTCCATATCTCCCAAAAAAATAATGAACTATTGAAAATACGTATAATTTTTTTTCTAGATTTCATAAGAATATTATTTGAGAAAACGATACGGGAAGTTATGAGTTTCGGGGCAAATTCTATTTTTTTTTGTTTAACAATGTTTTATTCAGATGACAAAATTTATTTACAATATTTACATACATAAAAACTATTTTAAAAAATATTAATGCACAGTATTTAGATTTAATATATAAACTGATGACTGATTAGCAGCTCTCGAGTTTAGACTTTATTAAGAGGATTTGAATTCTCTATATTATCTATTATTAAAATATCTATTATAAAATAGCTATGTGTTTTTTAAAAAAAGGCATTAAATTATCGGCATATTAGAGAAGGCTCCTAAAAAAAAAGATTTTATGATATGCGAATGCTAATTGATCATTATAATAATCATAACAGGGTATGGAGGGGGGGGGGGCAAATTCTATCGATTGAACCTCACGTGTGGCAATTGCGCCTTCACCATGAGTGGCGCGCAATTCGAATGTCAATATAATCTTTGGAGCATCATGGTAGAGGTGTAGGTTAGACCATGGAACCGAGAGAGAGAAAACACTCCGCAGGTTTACCAACTCCAAATAACCATAACAATGATCCGTGCGGTATTGCCATGTCTCTGCTGCATTTTAATATTGTTTCAATAATTATAAAAACACCCAGTAAAAATAATTTGACACCCGCAAGTGGTGAAAAAAACCGATCAATCTGACAAAAAAATTAATATTCAAACGCTCACTGAAACAGTCACTTGAAAATTGAATATTTTCGTGTTCAGGGGTTGAATCAGGGTTCGAGAACAACGAGCCTGCCTTTCCATTCCTTCACCGGACTTCTCTGCTCTTCTAGTGACATCGGCAACATTAGATTCCCACACAAAAAATATTCCAATTTCATATTTCCCAGAGCGACCTGAACTCTCGTCTGGCAAAAAGCAAAACTTTTTATTTATTTTCCCAGGGAAAGTAATGAACTATCTTTGAGTGACTTCCGGCAGTTGCCTCGAGGAGAAGGAAGTCGACTCCCTTTGATAAATTCAAGTGAAACAGAGAAAGCAGAAGAAGGCAGAACACTGCACAGCTTGTTGACGTATCTCGAGAAGATGACGAAAGTTTATTAATTAGCTGAGAATTAAGGGAGTCGAGTCCCTCCGTCAGAACGAAATTAATGAATATTCCGGGGGGGGGGGAGGAGGAGAGGCGATCAATGTCTAAAGGGACTTCATTATTCAGTTGTCTATTACTATTTTCGAGTGCCCGAGGATATAACCGTAAATTAAATGAGAATAAACATGAAATCAATCTTTGAATAAATAACGAGTAAATTTTGATGTATGCACGAGGGACATTGAACATATTTTTGGGGGGTCTCAGTGGTTTCATGAATAGTTGAACGAGAATAGGGGAAATCGATGCGAAAAAAATAATTTGACGCAGCTTGTGAGGACATCATCCTCGGTAATTTGACTGAATGACCCCTTTGACGTTACGCTTCGCTTCGGGCGACAGCTTTTAATCGTCTAATTTAATGTCATGAGAATGAAAATGTCATAAAACGTGCGATTCCTATTTTTATTTTTCTATTTTATTAAAAGAAGAGAACGATTTCTGTTAAAAAATATGACAAAACTCATAATTACTTATTACCCCCCCCCCTTACTCATATAGGGGGGTACTCATATATAGGGGGATACCCATATATAGGGGGGTACACATATATATATCTGAAATGAATTATCCATTTGAATCTGAAGTGAATTTAATGGAGGGGAATTTTGTCTTTGGTTGCGATCGGACAGAGGGGG
>NW_021680368.1:1733861-1760539 GCF_001412515.2 Diachasma alloeum | reverse complement strand
CGAGCGGGGGGGCTTTGGGTTGGCGAACGGAGCGAGCAGGGGCGAAGCCCCCTAGTTGTTAATAATAATAAAAAACTAAACGATAAATCTTCATTGAACAAGTGGCAATACTTTTCATTATTTTTAAAGTTGTTATTATTTTCATTTTATAAAAACGAAAGCGGCAATTCAGTAGCGAAGCGGTAAACCGACTTAAATCGATTTTGACTTTTGGTCAGTTAATGACCAACGGAGAGTGAAAATGAGAATGAAAAAGTTTCTGTTCAGACTTTTCTGAAGTCAGTTTTTGCTGAGTACCTCGGAATATAAGAGAGATAGCTAAATTTATCTCATGACCTTTTTTATAAGCCTCAATTGGCTCTATAAAAAAGGTCATGACAAAAATTTATCTAGCTCTTTTAGATTCCCAGATATTCGTCAAAAACTGGCCAGTAGTCAAAAACGACTTAACCCGGTTTACTGCTTCGCTACTGTATTGACTTGTGAAATAAATTCCGATTCCGAATCTCGCCGAGTTTTCGGGTAATTGATTGTTGTTTTTCCGATTCTTTTGATTAAAAGATAACCCCATCCGGGTGGAACTACTTTAAATTAAATGTTTAAGGTCGTAAAACGGTATAAAAATGATGATGGTGTAGGGAAATGACTCCCGAGGGTTGTTTGATTTGGTGTATAATTGAATATTATACCTCTCGGGGAAGGGTTGAAAATCCAGCCGAAAAGGGAAGGGTAGGAACAAAAGGCAGGCGAGGTTTTACCTCCGGAGATAAAAGTACATTATTACGGGAAAAGAAGTCGGAATTATTCCACGGCCGGAAGTGTGTTTGCCTCTTATTACAGACGGACATCCCCTGGCGATTGCAGCATTTCGCGAGGATAAACAGAGGAACTCTATTATCTCATCTCTTATGTTATTAGATTCAGATCCTCAAACAATCGCGGTTGATGAATTTATTGGGATGTGAGGTGAATAATGATTGGAGTTGATGCTGAATTTATTTTGCAGCGAATTCTTCGGGAATTCGAGAAACATTTTTTCATGTTTCATGACATTTTTAGGGATTTCCACCCAAATTAGGGAATCGAACAAAAATTGCGATTACAGAGCTTCTATTCAAAGCCAAACTGCGCTGAGAAAAACAAATTTCTAATATCTAAAACATCTTTACTTGAGACAAGTAATTTTTCTTCATTTTTGTCTCAATCGTCTCATCTATTTCAACTGTGTAATCACAGAAATAATAAGTTTTCACTTTAAAAAATCATACTCAAGATGAATAATAGAAGATATCGTGAGTCTAACTTCACTATTTACTGATATTTAATTGAATATTTGCTCGTTTCAAGGATAATTGGGTGAATAATTCCCATTTTCAGTCATTCTCAATACTCGTTTCACAGAAAAAATGCATAACCGTCGAACGAAAGCGAAAGACAAACTCTAATTGGCGCAAAATCAATTTACTTGTGGACAAAAAAGACAGTTTCCATCAAAACATGATAATTTTCGTAATAGTAATTGTTCTAATGAGACATTTATATGTCTTTTGGGTAAATACATTCGTTCTACAGAGAATTATATGAGGCTCCGGTTTTATCAGGTCAATGCTATTGAGTAGTGTATATCTTTGTCCAATAAACACTTATAATTTCCACGGAAACTAAAATTTTCTTGCCGAAAACTGTGTTATTGGCAAAACTAAATAATTTCGAGGGGACAATTTTTTTGGGGAAAAAACATTCTTTCCTCGTCAATGTATTGTTTCTATAGTATAAACCTGTGGAGCTCTCCCAGATCAAATGATTGTCGTACAATAGATTATGCTTTTTCCTGCCAACAGTTGGAATTCTTCTAGGGATATTTCTGATGATCACGACGAAAATTCAATTTTTGTGAAAGATTTTAAATTTCCTTCTATCAAGTTAGTTAATTTCCCTGAAGTAAATCTGTTCCACTCCACCAAATATTCGTGGAACATAGTTTTTCCGCAGATCTAATTTTTTCTCTCAGTGTATGACGTCTTGTCATTGAAAAAAAAATAATAATGACTATCTTTTCGGAAAAAAAATTGAGACGAAAATCCCCAACATGGTATGGCGTGGATCTGCTCAAATAAAAAATTTGTTTCAATGAAACTAGAATCCTACAAATAGAGCATAATTGACATTGTAATATATAAGGCATGAGTCCTCTGTCAATGCCGGTACCATTGAATACCCTGTCCAATCCAACCAACCATACTGGTCATGTTTAATTCCCCACAAATTTCATTCTCTGTGTCCCAACAATTCTCCATCTCCCTCTGTCACCCTACACATGAATAAATCCACCCGAGCAACCATCCAACTCACACGTCAAAAGCACCCAATTTACTCGATTGCCAATGGTATGTTTAAATTTTAGGAATTCACCGTTACCGTCAGAAGACCGATTTTTAACGTGTTTTTCACAAGCTCAATCGGCTGATTGTGTTATCAACTGTGTACTGGCAAAGCCCGATCATTAGCGAACGATTGATGCTCAGCCCTGCTTTTATCATGTTGTGGGCTGATGACGAATAAATTCGAGGGATTCGATTGAATTTAGTGATGTATAGGGTAATGCCAGTTATATTTTCGTTCAAACAAACAATTCAAATTGGGCGATTATCTCTGTAATGAGTGATTTTAGGGATAAAAAACTAAGAACATTTTCCCAGTGGCAAAAAAGTCGTGAGGCGATAGATTTAATTTTTCGTTTTACAAGATCTATGCACGCGCTCTTGCGCGCGCTGATCTGTTCATTTGTTGAAATGAAGAAATGGAATTCATTGAATTTCATTTTCTCATGAATACCTTGTAAATATTGATAATGAATCAAAGAGAATTCGAATAATGATTGAAGTGAATAGCGAAGTAGAGTAAAAGAATCTATTATATAAAAAAATTTTAATTTTCAATTAATTATCTTCAGTTCTTTAAATAATCGGTCTCCATAAAAGGACAGAATTCATTAATTTCACCGATGACATATATATACATGTGAAATATATATATTATATATATAAATATGACGTGAAAAAAAATTTACCACTGAAGAATTTGAAATTATGTCACTGAAGAATTTGAAAATGCCGCGTGTTTTTTTTTTTGAATAACTTCGTGGTCAGGCAGTTTCGAGATATTTCGATATAAAACAACTTCACGTTTCTTTCATCTTTAGTAAATAGGATCAAGTGAGTAAAAAAATTATTTATCATATTTTTGCTTTTTTTAATAGGAAAATTTTATGGGTAAAACTGTTTATTCATACTTTTACTTAATAACAAAATAAAGAGCTCGACAATTCGTATGTTCATGACCTCTACAATTCATTTCACTGTTTCACACATAAAAACAATAATTTTCCGAATTTCTTTTTTCTGAAAACTCAATGACTCGAGTTGCATGGGTGGAGCCACTTTAATGTATTCAATAAAAAAAATATCACGATGAAAAAATTTCTCATGACAAATAGCTCTTGATATTTTATCGTAAAATCACACATTAATGTTATAATCCGAAATTCGTAACTCATCACAATCCCATTAATCGAAAAAGCTGAATAATAAATACCCTAATGATAGATTAAAGACGGGAATGACTCCCGGAATAGTGGTTAGCGGCCTCACAGGTGGGATGCGAGAGGGTTTTAGCATTCGACAGAGGGTGAAACACCGCCACTACGAATGAGGCGGACTGTAACGAGTATTTGCTGGCTGGCTCGATGCATAGTTAATGATTGGTCAACCAAATCCCCTACTAGACCATGCCGAAGCTGACTAGGCCATACATTATGACTGTCCATATACTGGGCTATGTTAGAACTCAACGCGGCCGTTCAACATTCACGTTAACCCACTGTGCCGATCCTATGTGCGCTTTTGGTGCCTTTGAATTTAGGATCAAAGTGTTGCATTTACCTCGGGTATTTGCACTAAAGAGTTTAACTTCAAAGGGCTAATTTGAAGATTTGTCATTTTGTTATTTTTTTCACAATGATTGGAGTGATCAGAGAATTATTTGGTTATTATCGAGTCCGATTTTTTATCCGTGATTCAATTTATGTCTGAATGTAAAGTCATGCCCTCACCTCAATTGATGTTCGAACCTGAATTCATGCCTGACTGCCAATGAGTGGCTGAACCTGAATTTATGTATAAACCTGAATTAGAGTGTGGATTGAACTTCCGGTCGGAATCTGAATTCCGATCCGAAGCTGACTTCCTGTCTGCGCGTGAATTAATGTATTGACGTGAATTTATGTCGGCACCTGAATTCCTGGCCGGACCTGGATTTCTGTCTGAATTTAAATTCATGTCTGAACCGAAATCTATGTGTAGATGTCAATCCATGTATGAACATCAATTTAAGTCTTAACATCAATTTATATCTCAACCCAAATTTATACCCAAAACTGAATTTATGTCTGAAACTGAATTCCTGTCTGGACCTGAATTCGTGTTTAAATTTAAATTAATGGCTGGACCTACATTTATATCTAGATGTCAATCTATGTATGAATCTGAATTCAAGTCATAACATCAAATTTATGTCTGAAACTGAATTCCTGTCTGGACCGGGATTTATGTCCGATCTTGAATTCATGTCTGAACCTACATTCATGTCTATATGTCAATCTATATGTGAACTTCAAATTAAAGCTTGACATCAATTTATATCTCAATGCAATTTTATGTCTCAATTGAAATTTATGGCTGAATCTGAATTCCTGTCCGGACCGGAATTCATGTCTAAACTTAAATTCATACCTGAACTTACATTTATGTTTAGATATTAATTTAAGTATCAACCTCAATTTAAGTCTTAACATCAATTTATACTTGATCTGAATTTATATCTAAACCTGAATTCATGTCTGAATGTAAAGTCACACCTGAAACTGAATTCTGCCTGAAACCGAATTCCTGTCTGCACGTTAATTCACATGGGAACATGAATTCATGTTGGACGCTAATTTCCATTTGAACCTGAATTTCTGTCTGGATGTGAATTTATGTCTCGACGTGGATTCACATCTGAACCTGAATTCATGTCGGAACATAAATTGATATCAAAACCTGAATTTAAGCTTAATTCTAAATTCATGTCTGACCACAAAAATAAAATCCTGCAATTTTCAAAACGTATGCCTTTACATCTTTCGTTTCGACCCTAAAGTCAAAAAATGTCAATTCAAAAATAATTTCCCCATCTCGTTGGTAATCCTCTTGATAACTATCAATAACAATGATTTGTATCCCATCCAAACGATCAAATAACTTCACATAATTGATTAAACCCAACAACAGTCCAATATAGTCATCATTTGAATTTCGAGTTAACTGCTCCAGGGAATAGAAACGCAGGGTTGTAGACAATCTCCAAATATTTGCGAGGCCAAATATCTTACATAAACAGCGAGAGTGTCACACGCGGCAGCCTCCTACACGTCATCCGTCAGAGAAACCAGAGTCACTCCCTCAACCCTATTTTCCGTCGGTGGAGAAATTGAGACGGTTTTAATGTCTCAATCAAACGGTTATTAACTGTGCATTATCCATGTACGTTATTTATAATTTTTTTTTCTCATTTCAATTTCGAACACGGATTAGGAGATGTCGTTGGATGCTCCTCCATCGGGGAATGAATGGACCTACGAAAGGTGTGCGAGACCCAGAGTGTCATTATGTAATTGTTACGAGCACGCCCCACCTGGCACCTAGAACCCTCATTCATCCTCGAGTCTCATAACTCCCAGACGATTTGTCACGATTATCCGAAGATCTGTGCTTTGGTGACAGAACATTTATGAAGTTGAATGTAATATTATAGCATGCGAAGTTATGAAACATGAGGGATGGAAAATTTTCTCAATTTGAGAATTATAAATTACGGATTTAATTGAGTCATAATATTACAATTATTGCAATCTTTCGCGTATTTTCTTTTTCAGTATACTAGGAAGAGGATTAGAGAGTATATGTACATTTATTTAGTGCTGAATAAATATTTTTTTCCAGGATTAAGATGGAAAGAGATTTTTTGATTCGGCGTCATATGGGGGTTAGCGAGCAGGGGGCGTAGTACTTTCGAATGAAAATCTTGTGGGACAGAAAAAGAATTATTTTTGGTCTTCAAAACTTGCCTGAATCTCACAAAATCCCATGAAATCATCAATAGTTGAGGCTTAACGAATCATTTATGAGAAAACATTCGACAAGAGCTACTTTATCCCCCTAAAATATGGAAATACCGAGGGATTGTTATTGCAAATACCCCTGTGATTTGTTTTACCACCCATCTTCGACTCTCCCATGTGTTTACTAACACACGTTTCCATTCGTACATAACCACGGCATAAACGCGCGTTACCCGCGCGGTTCTACGGGTGTGCACGATGTCAATATTATACGACAAACACACTTAAATAGGCTTAAAATACTAACATCCACCTCGTTCAACCACCGACGTGAGCGCGAGCAAGCTCAATTGTGTACGCACTAACTTTATATAGAAGTGTGTTTATGTCGTATATATCGCCTTTTGGTTACTGTGCGATTTCAAACCTCTTTCGTCCCCCCGGTCTTTAACTTTGCGGCATGGACCTTCAGCCAATATTTACTGAATTCAACAATAAAAATATGGCCTTGAGTCTCTATTATGATCACTGAATAACCTCATTGTCAACATTTCGTCGCTGCAATAAATAAATAATTAAAATAAACAAACGATACAAACGATAACAAACTTCGGGATCTGTTTGGAATGGAGTCATTATTCGCGCTTTCCAACCTTAAAATCGAGGAAATATTTTTTTAGTATTCCAGGACTTTTATTGGATTCCGACGGAGTTGATTCAATTTCAATTAATTATTATTGTAAAAATGTGTTTGTACAAACAAGTTATGAGGTTATTTCCAGAAAGTTGTGTCACACAAACTTTGAATCGAGTATCACAAATATCTCGAACACCTGTCGCCTCCTTCGTCTATTCTCACGTCATAGAGGCGGGCGAGAAGGCGCCGTCAGACTAGTACCTTATTTAAAAGATAGTACCCATCGCATGTGTTCAATTTTAGAGTCGACCATAGTTATCAATTTTTAGAAACTAAAAAACTTCAGGCATAATATAGTAATGGAGTGATTCAACCGCCTTTACGACGTGAGAATAGACGAAGGAGGCGACAGGCTTTTGAGGTGTTTGCGATACTTGATTCGAAATTTGTGGGACACAACTTTATAAAAATGACATCAAGATGTCTATGTGCCTTTTAAACAGGAAACTAGTCTGACGGCGCGCCCCCACGTGAGAAAAGACAAATGAGATGACAGACATTCAAAATATTTGCGAAACTCGATTCAAAATTTCTGTGATAGAACATTGTATCAATGACGTCAGGACGTACCTGTTACATAAGAAAACTATTCTGACCCTGTTGGGCACGTTTATGACGTGAGAATAGACAAAGGAGACGACAGGCTTTCAAGATATTTGCGATTACGATAGATATTTGCGATTACGACGTGAGAATAGACGAAGGAGGCGACAGGCTTTCGAGATATTTGCGATACATGATTCGAAATTTGTGGGACGCAACTTTATAAAAATGATGACATCAAGATGTCTACATGCCTTTTAAACAGGAAACTAGTCTGACGGCGCGCTCCCACGTGAGAATAGACAAACGAGATGACAGACATTCAAGATATTTGCGAAACTCGATTCAAAATTCGTGTGATAGAACTTTCTATCAATGACGTCATGATGTACCTGTTACATAAGAAAACTATTCTGGCCCTGTCGTGCACGTTTATGACGTGAGAATAGACAAAGGAAACGACAGGCTTTCAAGATATTTGCGATACTCGATTCGAAATTCGTGTGACAGAATTCTCTACAAATGACGTCATGATTTGTATGTGCCTTGTAATTTAGAAAACTAGTCTGACGGCGCGCCTTTACGACGTGAGAATAGACAAAGGAGGCTTTCGAGGTGCAAACGATAGCCGATTCGAAATTTCTGTGTCACAACTTTCTAGAAATGATGACGTGAGAGTGATCTATAAATAAGAACTAATCTATGACGTGAGAATAGACAAAAGAGACAACAAGCTTTCGAGATGTTTGCTAAACCCCTCGATATTTCTGTGCCAAAACGTTTAATAAATGACATCATGACATGTCATGTGCCTTTATATGAGGATCACCAAATGGTCTCATAACTTTTCATCGCTGCACCGGCCAAATGATGAGAATAAACAACCAACGGGGCTTTCTAACCTCAAAATCTATCAAATTTATTGAATCCACTCTAATATTTACCCTCTGGAATTCTTCTCTCCCAATTGTTTGAAGACCGGAAGCACAACCCAACCTTCAGCGAAAAAAAAAAGAAGATGACCGAATGTCCTGTGGCCATTACAAATTCCCAAACCTCGGAAATCATGAATGGATGCTGCGGTGTGCTTGCCGCCAGTTGTCCGGAACATTGAACACGTAAGAGCTAACGAGATCAAAACCCGTGCGAGAGAAGGTAAAACCCGGTGATGTTTACTGATTGGCTTAAATCAACGTTAAGCCGATCCAATCCAATTCGTGGCCTCCGGGCCACATATCCCCGAAGCGTCGGCGGCCCCTTTCCGCCGCTCTGTCTCTCTCTCATCGGCTACCAGTGATACAATTGATTCTTTTTATTCCGCTGAGGAATAAAAATCGGGGGATGCGTCACGGGGATTACAACTCACCCACTTTTTCATTTTTTTGTTGTTGTTATTGTTATCGAGCCTCTGGATTTCTTTCGGAGCTTGCGGCGTCTCTCGATTAATCGACCGACGGATCATAAATTTTGGAGTTCAGGTGGTTGGGAGATGTTTTGGAGGCTGGCGACAAATAACTGGCACGCTTCACAGTCAAGCTGGGATTTGTCTTCGAAGTGACTCCAGGTGTCTTCGGGTGCTGCTCAGCGGGATTACAATCTCATTGCGGGGGGCTTTCGCGTCTTCGGGTCCTGCTGGGGCGTCTTGGTAAGGGGGAGGTTAACCGCGGCTGAAGATACAGATGGCGGAGCCGTTGTTTCAAGGCGGATCGCCGGGATTAGTTGCACAGTTAAAAATTAGGAGTGAATGTGTAGTAAAATTATGAATATGGGAGTAGAATTGGTATTTGCTACATTTTTGCATGAATATTACTGCAAATATTTGGAGTTTTACTGAAATAGATGTGAAAATTACTACACTGGTAGGGGAGGGTGGGGCAAAACGGCACCCCTTCAATTGTCAATAAGTTGTGAATGACATTGTGAAAATTCCCAGTTTCAACTTCATTTTGAAGATAATTCTTCATTCTTCAAAACGAGCTCTAACTCATCCCAATCGGATTATTGAATCGGAAAATATTGACGATTGAAGGGGGGCCGTTTTGCCCCATCCTCCCCTATTGTAAAATTACTATTCTCGTGTGTGAATTCATTTGTATTAGAATTTTCTAACATCATTACTGGAAATATTGAATATTTCTGAATTTTATGATTGAATTTTACGATATTCTTATAGGATACCTGGAAAAAAAAGTGTTGTAATTGTACCCCACTATGTGTCAATGAAACTTCCAACGTTTTTGTTAGAATTTCGGGTCAAATTTTTTTAACAGTGGACACTGTTTCGTTTGAAAAGTCAAAATAATGAATAATGGATGAAAAAGTAATGGGAGAATTTTTTTTGTATTTTTTCTAGATCTCTGCGGTGAGAAGAAAATAATGAAATTTTTATGTTTTTGTAATCCCTCGAACTACACCAAAAAAATCCTTATTTTGGTATTTCAAAAATCTTAAATTGAAACTTTCGGATGTCTTATGGGGTTTCATGTGTAGATCAATGATTTTTGAAATTTAAAGAATAGATGCTGTTGAATTCTCAATATTCTGAACTTGAATTCAATTTCAAACCTGGTAATTCAATCAAATTAAGTTTTTCATGATGAATGATCATTGAATTTTCAAGGATAATTTACATTTTCAAACCTATCGTGAAAATTAAACTATACATTTAATTGAATTTTCAATAGATTGAAAATTCAGAGGAAAAGTTGCCTGAATTTTCACCATCTTCAATCATTTTATTGTCTTATGAACCTGAGAAATCCAATTTCATTGAATATTCATTGAATTCAATTTCATTGATTTATTGATAACAAGATCAATGGAAATTTCATGTAAATTATTCTTTGTTAAAAATTTAAAGAGTGTTTACTTGAAATTTAAAGAGTAATTTTCCAACAGTGTAACTTGAGACTTTCGAAAGGATTGAGTAGAGATTTTCTAGTCTCAATGCGAGACCTAAAAATCTCCATTTCATCTTTCTAAAAATCTCACGTTGATTACATGTCAAAATGGCACGCCTAAATGTTAACACAAACAAATTCAACACACATTCATTAAAATTTCAACGCAATTATCACCACAGTCTTCAAAATCAGTAAATATTTATGAAGTTACATTCTTCATCGGAATAATCAAGTTTTTAGATCAATTAATTCATCCTAATATTCCCGGTATTGTTCAGGTCCAGATTCCTGCGTATAAAAATCCCGAAATACCCAAAAATATTCTCAAACCCCCGAAAATAGATAATTCAAAACTATCAAGAAAATTTCAAAAGGAATGAAAAGGTAAGAATGAACGGAAACTGGACAAAAGTCAAAACGGATGCAAAGGCCCCCATTGTGGTATATTTCAGTGTTGTTCAATTGCCGTAAAATTCGTGTTGTCCCTCATTCAAAACGTCCTTTTGACACGGACCATCAATGGCGCCTCAGTACCTGTTTCCAGCCTCTGACCGGTCCCCCAGAATTTTCTTTTTCATCGTGAAAATTGACTTTTAACGACAGTGGAGAATTACGCGATTCGGGGGCGGTTTCATGCTCGATGGAATCGATGATAAATTGTGAGAAATGCGCGATTTTGGGGGTGGGACACGGATAACTTGTCGAAATGTCTTTGATCCCCGGAGAAAAGGCGACACATCCTCGAGGAAGTTCACACGATTTCTTTCAATCGATCGGTTTTTTAAAGAAATCTATTGCCCGTTTTTTTTTCTCACGTATTTCGTCGCAGTTTTAAATAGCAAATCGACTGATGACTTTTAATTTTTAAATGATGGGTAAATATATTCGACTGTTTGGGGTACCAATATTTGTTTTGCTGAATAATCAACTCCCGGTAGATTCAAGCGAAAATATTATGGAAAAATGGGAAATCGGGGGCATTGGTTATTTTAATTTCCAATATTATAAATCCGGGTCAATATTTGGGTTCAACATGTGTGTAAGGTTGGAGAATCGTTATTAATATTTCATTACTCGTGCAAATAGACTGGTTATCATCGATTCAACTGAGAAATTAAGTAATAAAGTGATTTAGCATTTTTTTTTGGCTTTAAATTTGAAGAAATTTAAATGGACTGAGGTCTCCCATGGTTTCTCTCAGTTCAGGCTAAATGGGTGCAGTTGGGGAAGTCGGCCCAGGGTAACGCAGAGGGGGGAATACGAGAGGTAAAAAGAGAGGAGGGAGGCGCAGCCACGGTGCGGGTGTCAAATCGAGAATTGTACTGCGATAACACCAAAGTAACGAAATAAAAAAAAACAAAAAGAAATCTGAATGAAAAATCGTTTTGAAATTTCTGTCGTTGAAATTCGTTTTTATTTTATTTTTGAGGTTTCTGAGAAATATTAGCAAAAACGAAGAAATTGGGGGAATTTTTTATTTTAATTTGTTATCTTATAAAATTGGGGTCAATATTCGTATTCAACTTGTGAATAAAATTGAAGAATCGTTTTAACATTTCATTTTTTGCGCAAATAAACTGGTTATTATTGATTCAACTGATAAATTAAATAATAAAATCATTCAGAATTTTATTTGTTTTTAAATTTGAAGAAATTGAAATGAGGAATTATTTTCAAATTTCTATTCTTGAAATTAGTTTTTTTCTCATTTTTGTGTTTCTTGGAGAATATCATGAAAAAATCGAGAATCAGGGGAATTTTTCTTTTTAATTTCTAACGTCATAAATTTGGGGTCAATATTTGGGTTTAACACGTGAATAAAATTAAAGAATTCATCGTGCAAAACTGTTTCTCGAGAAAAATTACCGAATAAGTCTAGTAATTGTGGACCAAACTCGACTTTTAGTGCTTTGTCGCTCTATATCGGGGTAAAAAATGCGAAACGAATGGTCAATTTATTTCCGTTGGCCCGGAAAAATTTTACTGAACGTGAGGATAATTTATGCCGAAACTGTAAAACTTACCCTGCATTCCATCAAAAATTATTCCAGTGAATGTAAATGAATGCTTAATATTGCGTATAATTTTTCTGTAACGGAGAATGATTTTTTACTGAATGCGTTCGGTAAATTTTCATTCTCATTCGTCCCCACGCCCTTCAGATGGGTGCACGGAAAACAACCCTACCAGTGTGGGAAATTTCACTGTACAGTAGGCTAATTTTTGCATCCTTACACTGTTAAAAATTTTCGTCTGAATTTTTCGTGCACAAATTCCCCGTGTATGCAGAAGAGCTTCGTAATTTGTGTGGATATAAAATTCCAACTAGAATAAAAAAAGACGCGTGTCGTAGTAAACCCAGAAGTCGGTTGGAACAACATTTTAAACGGGACAAACATCCATAGAAAATGGTAACAATAGGGCGTGACCGGGGCGGAACACATGTCCAAACATTAGGCACAATGATCCCCGCTGGTTTCTGAATTGTCCATTCACCCTCGCCTTTCCAACGACTAGAGCTACGTTTTCTCATTCTCATCACTCTCTCATACTAGACACCAATGTTTGCGATACGTTACACGGTCACTCCGGATGAAGTTCAAAGGTCTCGAAATCACGCAAATAGATATATGCGAGTATTTTGAATATCATTGAATAATAATGGGGAATTAATAAGATGATTCCATTTATTCATTTTAACAATTAACAAAGGAATCAATTTAATTCAATAGAAATATTGGATCTTTTAAGAATATATAATTTCATAAAATTAAAATTGTAAGAAGATATACACGGAGAGAAATTTTTTAGAAAAATTCTAGTGCTAGCACGGGAAAAGAGGCGCAAAGTGACGGCCAGGACAAAATTTCAGTGCCAGCACTAGAAATTTTATTGGGGAAAACGTGAATTTTTCCCCGTATTTCTGTGAAAATTTCACAGAAATCCCCAGAAATTTTACCAGAAATACCAAGAAATTTTACCTTAACATCACTAGAATTTTTTACAGCCGGTGGATTGTAATTTTTTCCAGTACTCGTACTAGAATTTTTCTAGGAAATTTCTCTCCGTGTATATTATTAGTATTTTACTGAAAAGAATTATTGTTGTTACAAATGATTTATTGTTCTGTTTTTCATATTTTCCTTTTAATCATCAATTCAGTAGCGAAGCGGTAAAACGGTTTAAGTCGACGCATCTTCCAGTTGAGTTTTTGAGGAATATTTCCGAATCTAAGGGAGATAGCGAAATTTTCGTAATTACATTTGTTGTAGCACTCAATCGGCTCTACAAAAAAGGTTATAACAACAATTTTGCTATCTCCCTTAGATTCCGAGATATTCATTGAAAACTGGTCAATAGTCAAAATTGACTTGCACCCAGTTTTACCACTTCGCTGCTGAATTATTATTATCCATCAATTTTATGAAATAAATGATTATTACAAGTTGATAAATTTGTTATCTTCGTCATCTAAACATTGATTTTATTTCTCACTAGGGCAGTCTTTATTTGAATTGAAGAAACATTTATTCATATTGAAAAAAAAAAATTTGATGTGAATAAAAATGTAAATGAATCTTTTTTATCGTTTTTTCTTGTAAAAATCGAGTATTTTTATTGTCAAAAATACTGATGAAAACACTGCCCCAAATTTGGCTGAATTTTTATTGAAAACTTTTATGAAGTGACAATTTCACTGAAATTTCAAGAAATTTCTTCATTAAGAATTGACAAATTGATTGAGCATTCAATGGAAACTAAATTTATATTTACTAATTCCATGAAAATTGATAGCAATCAGGAAAATTCGGTACTAAATATTCCGAGTTCAATTGGAAATTTCATGAATACTTCTCTCGAAATAGAGTTCAATGTCGCTCCCGTAAAAATTACTACTAAGCTATCATCTTCCGTTTGCGAATGGACACAAATGTCACTCCACTGTCATCCCCTAAACCCCCCGAATAAAATCCTCCCCCACCCGCTGTAATGAGAATTCCACGTGAGTCCATCTTCCATCCTCTCTGCCATCATTTCATCAAAAAAAAACCTGCCTCGTTCAACGAATCACGTCGTTATAGGCGCACTTTCCGACGCGAGATAAAATTCCCGGAAGCTAGTTCGCTCTCTCTCTACCTCGACGGGACCAGGTATTGTTTTAACGTGTTTGAGTCAAATATTGACGCAAGTCAGGAACAGGGAGGGGTGGAGAAGGTGGAGATGGGACGACAAAACGACCCACATAACGTCATCCGTTCTCCCAGAATTTTTTTCTCTCTTTTTCACCTTTTTTTAGCGGTAACGAACGAGAAGAAACGACGAAAGAATGAAAAAAAAGGGGGAAAAAATATGGGAGGAAAAAAAAATGTAAAAGAGGACTCTCGTGTCACTTTCAGGAGAATGGGTCATCTTTGTTCCTGGAAATTCCCTTAAAGTGTTACAATCCTCTTTTCTCTCTCGAGATTTTATTTTCTTCCCCTTCTCTCGTGTTTGAATTATCCAACATTCGAAATAAAATGTGTTTTTTTTATTGTTTTAGAGTGCTGAAACCCATACATTAGGTTATTTACACTTTCATATATTAATCAATATTAATTCAACTACGTCTTCTTATTATACATTACTTAGATTAAACCTGGATTTTACAGTCTTTTAGGTATTTGCATATTTCTAACCAAACTTTCGATCACATATTGTGGCACTGCTCCAGGTACGAGCAACAAAGACACAAACTTTTAGAAAGACTGAATAAAACAACGTGTACTAGGCCCTTCAACACAAGAAAACTTGTAAATCCGACAGATTTTAAATACATAGAAATAAAATGTTTGACACGAAAAACGAAGAGTTTTATTTAGAGAGAAAGAGGAGCGGAGGTTTTAAACCGCTTTGACTCTCATAAAATCTCATAACCCGAAGGCAGAAATGCATGGGGTAGAAATGAAGACAAGTTGGAGGGGAGGAGGGGGTATTTTTTGGAGGGGGTTGCGAGGAGAGGAGCGCCTGCGTTTTCGCCTGCTCGACCCCCATTGGACGCTGGAGAAATTTCAATGGGGGAATCTCAATGTTTGTTCTACGGATTCGTAAATCCACACGGTGGGGCCCTACATATGAGTCTCATACCTGCGGAAACGGGTAATCCACACGTGTGTGCAAAAAGGAAACAACGCTTTCGAGATAGTTTCAATGGAGAGAAGTTGCATTTGCCGGGAAACGGGGAACGAAAGGGGTTTATTGTGATTTTGTTGGAGTGATGGGGAATTTTTCTGGTGGAACGCAATGCAATTGAACGCATGTTGCCCCAAATGTCGCGAGAATATCAAAGAAAGATTTTTTATTTCTGAATTCTTGATGAGATAAATTATTTTTTATTATTTTATGATGGAAAACAATACAAATGAACTTATTTCGTCACAAATGTTGCGGAAACGTAAAAAAAACACTTTATTTTTTAATTGTTGACGAGGGAAATGATTTTTTATTATTTTGTGGAATGATGGAGATTTTTTTTATGGAAAACAATACAATTGAACTTATTTTGCCGCAAATGTCGCGAGAATATCACAGAAACGTTTTTTATTTCTGAATTTTTGACTAGAAAAATTATTTTTGATTATTTTTTTATGGAAAACAATGCAATTGAACTTATTTTACCACAAATATCGTGATAATTGTAAAAAACACTTTTTATTTCTGAATTTTTTACGAGAAAAATTATTTTTCATCATTTCGTGGAGTAATGGGGCAGAATGGTTGAATTTAAATGTCTCTAGGTTTCTGATTTGGTCGTTTATTCCATGTGAAAATCGTTCTTATCACTTCTGAGCTCCGAACAATCGTTCCCGGCTTTAGATTCTAGTCCGGGTATTGAGAAACACGATGAAATCCAATGGGACACACTCCACTCCCGTCCAAACATACCGGGGCCTAAGGAAACACATTTGCCTGCGGGCAAACAACGTCAGAAACCTCGCACTACACCCAAAAAGCCACGGTAAAGTGGAACACAGTGCATTCGACGTTACAGACTGTCTAGTCCGGTGTTTACATAACGACGCAATATACTCAACTTTCCAATCGTAAAATCATTCGTTTCTTATTTGAGTAGAGCACTTGTTGGTCTCATTTTTCCAACTATAAATTGGGGGATGCATTCTATGAACCGGGAAGGAGTATGAAACTGAGTGGAGCAGAAAAAAATCAATGCATTCGGTTCATTTTTGCTGCAGCGAACAAAAATTATACTTTTAAAAACTTTCGTACACTGATAGAATGATTCATTTATTCCAAACGAGATTCGTTAACTATTAACGAATGGTAGAGTTGAATATGACCAAATGAATATTCGTTAATAGTTAACGAATGGTTCACTTGAATGGCGAAAGTCAAGTCAAACAAGGCTCCTCCAATATACATTCGTTAACTATTAACAAATGAACATTTGATGGGACCGAATAGACCCTAACGTCCAACCAAAATCCATTCGTTATGCCCGATCCATTCGTATGGCCCGATATTTGGGTTGGATAAATAATCAATATAAATTACGTATCTTTTCCGTCATTCCGGAGCGAAATGTGGTTCTAGGATATTTTACGCAACTGTCACGTAATTTTTGCAGAGCGTTCCGTAATTTTTATCTGAATCTCCTTTGAAAAATTACGATACCGTCACTTAAATTTTCAAAATCGATTTCGCAATCGATGAGCGAATTTTGAGCTCTGTAATTTTTACTTAACATTTCTGTCCGTGCATCGTCGGAATTTTTTCCTCGCCGTCACTTTGCGCCCTTTTCCCGCGTTAATAGCACTGGAATTTTTCTAGCGAAATTCCCTCCGTGCGCATCTCAAAATAATTAAAGCGCCTTGGTCCATGCTATATCCAAGATGCATCGTTGCACGACAACATGGCAACCTAACGATACTCTCAAGCAGAATATACCACCCGTACACGTGCGTATATCTGTACGAGAAGCCGGGCTGTAAGCGCGGGGGCCGCGGGGGGCGAGGGTGAGGGGTGTTGGATTCGCAAACATGTCTGTAGCGTTGTCAGGCGGGCAGGAAATTACGTCCGCCTTTAGCTGTACTCTATATTACACCCAGAGCCACCCCCTTGAGCCTCACCCTCTGCCCCCCCCCCCTCCAGAAATTTCCCAAGCCACGACTCTGTATATTCTCAATTGGTCGAGGCCCTTGCCCCGAGCTTGTACCTCAACCTTGATGCACTGCTGGACCTCAGCCCGTCGATGCTATGATTACACACGCTCACTTGACGGTACCTCGGGACACGCACGATAATTTGGGTTGAATTGATAACGGGAGGGGGGAGGGGGTGGCTGGGTAAATAGTGAGTCATTGGGACTGTTGAGCCACCCTAATGTGGTGAGATGGAAATATTTTTCTCTCGTCTGGGTTCGACGAAGAAAGGAATGTTGATAGTCGTCAAGTGAATGCACGGAGAGAAATGTGCAGTAAAAATGACAGAACTCACTATTTGCTCACCGATTACGGAATCGACTCAGAAAATTTAAGTGACGGTATCGTAATTTTTCACAGGAGATTCAGGTAAAAATTACGGAACGCTCAGGAAAAAGTCCGTGATAGTTCCGTAAACTTTACTACAACCATATTTTACTCTGGAATTACGAAAAAGATACGTAATTTTTCTGGAATATTTCTCTCTGTGTGCGATTTAAGGGAGAAAAAACATGGAATTTCAGATTTCACTGACAATTCAATGAAATTGAATCCAAATTTTTGAACAGCAGGGAAATGAGAATTCCTTTATTTATTTGAATTTTTAATGCAATTGTGGATATTCAGTGCCGAATTACGGTGAATTTTCCATTAAGTGGAATTTCAAGAATATATTTACGGGAATGTTCCTGATTTCTACTCATTTTCAGGGAATAATTGAGCTGAAATTTACGGTTATCGGTGCTTTTTCCATGAAATTCTGAATTTTCAATGACGAAATTCCTTGAAATTTCAAAATAAAGTGTGAGCTTGTGAGAATTTTTTATACGGATGAAATTCAGTAGCAAAGTGGTAAACCGGGTTAAGTCGATTTTTACTATTGGCTAGTTTTTGACGAATATCTCGGAATCTAAAAGAGATAGAAAGATTTTTGTCATGACCTTTTTTGTAGAGCCAATAGAGCGTTATAAAAAAAGTCATGAGAAAAATTTTGCTATCTCTCTTAGATTCCGAGATATTCAGCAAAAACTGGCTAATAGTCAAAATCGACTTATCTCGGTTTACCGCTTCACTACTGAATTTTATTCACATGATCTGGTAATTCCATGGATTATTAATTGTTAATTCCCATCAATTTACACTGAATTATAAATTTGGTGAAAATACAAGAATATAATTGATTACGAAAGAAGGTCTTTCTCGTCGTCGGGAAATGGAAAAAATAATGTCGATACAGAATAAAGTGCATGACGCAATAAAATTAAAGCCGCTAGATTTAAAGTGGGGTGTGACGCCCCAAGGACACAAGGGATGAAGCATAGTAAATGCTGGCTTACAATAATACCAGTACTAATGCCATGCAAAACAGTCCGCCCCACCTCAAAATGATATCTCCATTTTCCCTCTATTTTTCTTCCACCAGAACACAAACCCTTCATCTAAAACTGCAAATAAGAATGACCCGTTCGTTCACAGAGATGAAAAGTCTCTAAACTATGGCATTGAAATCAAGAACGCTGGGTTCTTAAGGTCCCGAGTGGAAATTCTGTTCAGGTCTCGATCAGAAACTGATCAGGTCCGATCTGAAATTCTGATCAGGCATGTTACGCCTCCACCTTATGTTTTTCCACTAGGGTTTCTCCACCTACCATCATTAGGCATTAATTGAATTTAATTTTTTTGAGAGAAAAAATTAGTAACTTCAATAATTGATTTTTCAATGACAAGATTTCCTGAAATTTCAGTAGAACTTGAAAATTCAGACGAAAATTTTTAGCAGTGTAAAAACCCTTGGGGACCCTTCTGTAATTTGTGACGATTCGTGACGGGGCGGAGAGGGGGTAGCCTGAGTTGTGATGTCACACCATAATTAACAAAGATAATGTGAGGAGACACGAATGTTAATTAAAAAAATAACGGTTTTTATTTTTAAAAATCAGCGGTTCTTATTTTAAGAACCCAAAGTACCTTGATTTAAACTAAAAATGACTCAGAACTAGCACATTGTCTCTGCTTCTCCGAGAAATATCCCTGGAATCCACAGTCTACCACTGATGAAGACCAACTTTTTTGCCCGTTCTCGGCGCAGAAAAATATTCTCGAAATACCCAGCAATATTGTAAAATCCGAATTTTATTACTCGAAAATAGCCGGAGGGCAATTGTTTTTTCGTTCTTCAATATAATTTTTTTTTGCACAGTTACTGGATCGAATGTAAATGGAAGCAATATCGCTATGTTGGCGCCAATGCCCCACGGTTGAGTGACTGGTGCTGATTGATGTTGCAATGTTTGACTAGAGGGTTGTTTCTGCGCTCCGCCAGCATCCCCCAACGGACCCAATAAGCACCTCAGTGCGAACGTCCATGTGCCCCTTCCCCCCCCTGTCCTCAATACCATCTATGTATCTATGTATTGCTTTGTATATATATCAATGCATATACTCACCACCCACGCGTATTTCGAGCTCCCGCATCCAAGGGCCAATTGTTTGTTCTCAGGCTTGCTGGCCGTCTGTTGCTCAAAAGTGAAGTTCAATCGCTGCATTTGTGTCGCTCCTTCAACACGAGATGAAACATAAAAAATTAAAGAAAACTTTTCATTACTATTATTACTAGCGAACGGGCGCGAAGCGTCCGATGAATTTATACTGTTTTGTTTCATTTTATTTCCATTTCCGTCTTCACAATTAGATTAATTTAATTTTATTCATTCTTATTCTTACAAGATCTATGCGCGCGCTGGTCTATTCATTTTTTGAAATGAAGAAATGGAATTCATTAAATTTCATTTTCTCATGAATACCTTATAAATATTGATAATGAATCAAAGAGCATTCGACTAATGATTGAAGTGAATAGCGAAGTAGAGTAAAAGAATCTGTAAAGAATTTTTCAACGGAGAATTTTTCAATTTGTCAACGGAGAAAAATTCACTAGTCGTCTCGCCTTTTTTCCTGTCAGGAGTCCCATGTCTCACCTTATCAGCCGTTAAATTTTCATATTACAATAAATGATTCGCTCATGTTCCAATTCCTATGCTCACTGACTAAGATTTTAACCATAATTACAATTCAATTCCTTCTAGAACACACTTTAGAGCGTGAATTTCTGGCATTCAATGTTTGTTCATACTCTGGTAAAAGTGCGTGGCCACACTGTTATCAATTTTCAGTTAGTTCACACGCTAATTCAATTAATCTGTTATTCATCTCGTTAATATAATGCAGTGCTTAGAATATTGTCACCTCGTGTTTTCAGCACCAAATTAAAAATTAAAACTTCATTTGCAATATTTAGTCACAGCTTCTTTTTATTCATATCAGAAATTTTGTATTTGGATATTAATATTATTTGTTCAAAGTGAAAAAATCGATCATCATTTTCACTATATTGCATTCAGATTCTCCTCTCCTTAACGTCAAAAATGTGAGATAATTGCAATTATTAATTCTTCCTTCTCCCATTTCCCAACCAAATACCCCTATTTACTCACGAAACGAAGTGCCCCGGAACCACGAGTAAAAAAAAATCCCGGAAATTGATCGCAAGCCAGAAAAACCCTAGGCCAATTACGATATTTGTCGGTAATAAATACTCCATATTTGCCGAAAAAATGAGAGCTTAAAATGGCGAAGGAATAAACCGCCTCCCCGCAATGTAAAAATCTTCATCTCCCGAGTAAAACCAAAAATCCCCGGATTTTCGTTTTGCAATAAATCCGGACAATTTCTCCGCTTTTCCCCTCTGAAAATAGCAGGAAGGAGCCCAGGAAACAATCATCGAGCACCACCAAAATGGCGATGGGGCAGATGAAAATGGCTCGATGGGAGGGAACACCAGTTAGAGGAGGGGGATTATAACGTGCAGTGAGCAAAATGAAATTCAGTTGAACCAAGCGAGGTGGAAATTCAGTTAAAATTTGTCCCTCTTCTCCGTGTTAACCATCGAAAATTGGATCGTTGGTAGCCATAGGTACCCATGTATTTTACCTCACTCACACGTATACATACATGCAAAATGGGTTATAACCCGGTCTAGTCGTGCGACGTGTACCAAAAAACACATTAATTATCTGAACAGCGTTTGTATGGTACATCAGAGTAGAACAAATTACGCAGGAGTAACAGAGACGGAGCAGTGGTTTACGAATATTTTAATCTACTTAAAAAGCCATCCGTTTCAAAGTAATTAACGGGATAAAATTAAAACGTGAAACGAGTGCCTGTCTCCGACCCCTTCCATTCTCCCATTTGTGTTTGTATTTCGGTCGCTGTACATTCGCTGGACTAATCTAAATGGTAATGTCAGAGAGAGACATAATTGTAAAAAACGGTGAATGGGAAATTGTTTCGAATAATATTTGTAACTGGGGGGGGGCTTGGCCCTCGCGTCAATTGCGAGGGGGCCTCGCCCCCCCCCCTCCCGCCACTGACCCTCACTCCGGGTCTGACCCTCATGACCCTTTTAACCAAATCTCACCTGACTTTCTGCCCTCCTCACTACTTTACTATACCGAGAGATATTTCAACACCCAATGTTTTTCTCAGAATAGATTGAACGAGGTCATGACAATCACTTCCCAGAACTCATGCAGCGACTCAATATTTGTCGAAACGACTCTCGACTTTACTCTAAAAGAAACCCTGTTTTTTAAAACTACTCGGAAATCCATTGCACAATTTTCCCGTTCTTTTTTTTCTAGAAACTCTCTTTCATTATCTCCGTGGTCTATTGATCTTCGCCGACAAAATCGTCGGTGGTTCCGGGGCGGATGAAACATACGCTCGGTAAATTTCAAACCCACTGTCATCATCATCATGACGATGATGATCACATGCTGTGCGTATTATTGGGAAAACCGGAGGACTTGCTCGCCCTCCCCCTCCCCCAGCCCAATACATGTTTGCGTTGTTCTGGGAGGTTACAACAGTACATGCATCCTTGACATTTACACGGGGTAGAGGATAGGTATTACGAATCATTCGATAGTATCGAAATGAATTACGTAATTTATTCGTATTCAACGTGTGTGTCACGTTGGATAATCTACATTGTGTCATATAACTTTATCTCTATCTCGATTTCAACTCTGGGAGTGTGATAAAAATAAATTGTATCATGTGAGGGAAAAATTTCATATGACGCTAGGTTATAATGATGTTTATGGGAGTTGTATGGATCTGTGTGGGTCATATGACCTTGTGAGGGTCATTGGAAGGGTCAATGAGGGCCAGAAAAATGTTATATGAACGTCGTGTGGGCCCATTTGACCACATGAGGGCCATATGAAAGTTAGATGGGGCTCTTATGAACGTTAAATAAGCTCATATGGCCCACATCATCATATCAGCGCTATATAAACTCCCGTCTTTAGTGGAAAAACAATTATATGGGCCATAGTATGGGTCGTATGGTCCATTTTATCGTATGGCCCGTATTATGGGCCATTTTTAATTATCATATGAGGGCCATGTGATGGTTATATGAATGTTATATGGGTTCTTCATGAGCTTGCATGGCCAATAAGATCATATGAAGGTCATAAGAGGGTTATGGGGACCTCATGAGGGCCCATTCGATGATTTTGGCCACCTGAGGGCCTTAAGGAGGTCTTATGAAGGCTACAAAGGTTCATGGAACCATGTGAGGGGGAAATAGAGGTCACTTGAAGGTTCTGCGAGTATTTTATGAGAGTAACATGGGCGTATATGGTCCACATGATCTTGTGAAAGTCGTATGAGGCCCATAAGAAGGTTGTGTGGAGGTCGCACGGGCCCATGCGGGCCATTTGGCCACCTCAGGGCCATGTGGAGGTACGGATGTCATATGAAGGTCATATTGAGGTCTTATGGAGCTATTTTAAAAAATGATACCGGAAATGATGAGTTTCAGGGCAAATTCTGCATTCTGCATTTTAATATTGTTTCAATAATTAGAGAAACATCCAATAAAAATAATTTGACACTCACAAGTGATGGGAAAAAATCAATCAATTGAGAAGAAAAATTAATTTTCAAGAAATGAAGGCTACAAAGGTTCATAGAACCATGTGAGGGGGAAATAGGGGTCACTTGAAGGTCCTGCGAGTATTTTATGACAGTAACATGGGCATATATGGCCCACATGATCTTGTGAGAGTCGTATGAGGCCCATAAGAAGGTTGTGTGGAGGTCGCACGGGCCCATGCGGGCCATTTGGCCACCTGAGGGCCATGTGGAGGTACGGATGTCATATAAAGGTCATATTGAGGTCTTATGGAGCTATTTTAAAAAATGATACCGGAAATGATGAGTTTCAGGGCAAATTCTGCATTCTGTATTTTAATATTGTTTCAATAATTAGAGAAACATCCAATAAAAATAATTTGACACTCACAAGTGATGGGAAAAAATCAATCAATTGAGAAGAAAAATTAATTTTCAAGAAATGAAGGCTACAAAGGTTCATAGAACCATGTGAGGGGGAAATAGGGGTCACTTGAAGGTCCTGCGAATATTTTCTGAGAGTAACATGGGCGTATATGATCCACATGATCTTGTGAAAGTCGTATGAGGCCCATAAGAAGGTTGTGTGGAGGTCGCACGGGCCCATGCGGGCCATTTGGCCACCTCAGGGCCATGTGGAGGTACGAATGTCATATGAAGGTCATATTGAGGTCTTATGGAGTTATTTTAAAAAATGATACCGGAAATGATGAGTTTCAGGGCAAATTCTGCATTCTGTATTTTAATATTGTTTCAATAATTAGAGAAACATCTAATAAAAATAATTTGACACTCACAAGTGATGGGAAAAAATCAATCAATTGAGAAGAAAAATTAATTTTCAAGAAATGAAGGCTACAAAGGTTCATAGAACCATGTGAGGGTGAAATAGGGGTCACTTGAAGGTCCTGCGAGTATTTTATGACAGTAACATGGGCATATATGGCCCACATGATCTTGTGAGAGTCGTATGAGGCCCATAAGAAGGTTGTGTGGAGGTCGCACGGGCCCATGCGGGCCATTTGGCCACCTGAGGGCCATGTGGAGGTACGGATGTCATATAAAGGTCATATTGAGGTCTTATGGAGCTATTTTAAAAAATGATACCGGAAATGATGAGTTTCAGGGCAAATTCTGCATTCTGCATTTTAATATTGTTTCAATAATTAGAGAAACATCCAATAAAAATAATTTGACACTCACAAGTGATGGGAAAAAATCAATCAATTGAGAAGAAAAATTAATTTTCAAGAAATGAAGGCTACAAAGGTTCATAGAACCATGTGAGGGTGAAATAGGGGTCACTTGAAGGTCCTGCGAGTATTTTATGACAGTAACATGGGCATATATGGCCCACATGATCTTGTGAGAGTCGTATGAGGCCCATAAGAAGGTTGTGTGGAGGTCGCACGGGCCCATGCGGGCCATTTGGCCACCTCAGGGCCATGTGGAGGTACGAATGTCATATGAAGGTCATATTGAGGTCTTATGGAGTTATTTTAAAAAATGATACCGGAAATGATGAGTTTCAGGGCAAATTCTGCATTCTGTATTTTAATATTGTTTCAATAATTAGAGAAACATCTAATAAAAATAATTTGACACTCACAAGTGATGGGAAAAAATCAATCAATTGACGAGAAAAATTAATTTTCAAGAAATGTTCATTTCAAATGCAGACTGCAATAGTTTCGTGAAAATTGAAATTTTTCGTGTTCAAGGATTAAATCAGGGTTGAAGAGAACAATGAGACTCCCCTTCCGTTTCACCCCCCGGGAGAAGTGGCGACAAAATATATTAATATTATGAAACTCCCTAGTATGAATTACACAATATATTTTCAAAGCATAACATTGATGATCTATCGTTGTTGTCACATTCATTATACGCAATGTATTGATTATCAATGCAGCGAGGGGGCTCGAGTGTTATTGATGATTTCTAAGGGGATGTAATTGAGAAAATTATTGATCCAATTGGGGGAGGGGACTGGAGCTCATGTAAACTTGGGCCGATGGACACGCTGAGGGCCAGAGGGTTTGGTGGTATGTTCGGAGGTACACCCCCATCCATCGTATCATCTCCCTCCTTCCCTTTGCACATACCGATATATCGGTTCGGGGGAGGGGTGGGTGTGCCCTGTGTATGTGACGTAATTAAACCCCCGTGCCATGGACAACATGGCCGCCCCCGCTAATTAGGGACTAATTATTATTTATTGCGAGCGTGTGGAGACTGGGTTGGAGACGAGTATTGAGGGCGATAATTGGGAGGAATATTCCCGAAGGGGTATTCCATCTTCGGAAAAAACTGGAGAGCTTGGAGATGTTCAGAAGGATTTGCTGAGTGTGGAATTATTTTGGAGAATATTTTTTTGTAATTTCATTCATAATTTTATGATTGTTAAAACCGATCGGGAAAATGTCACAGTTAATTATTAATTTCATTAATTAGTTCATATTAATGAGCATCTCATTTTGTAATTATGTCGTTGATTGTTTATTTTTTGATTATAGATCCAAATGAAAACTTTGCGTCAAGTATTTCCTAGTAATTCTTTATATTTTGAAATAAAAAAATTATGCACAATCTCAATTCCCAAAAATTTTAAATCCTCATTTCCAAAAAATTCCCAGCATCATCATCACTATTTATCAATACCCCCACCCACTCTTTATCTGTGGAACCCACTTCGCTTCGAATTTTTTATAGAATCTTAATTATTTCATCTTATGATTCTATAAACAATTACTAATTCTCGAATTATTAATCGCAATGAAAAATGGACGTGCAGTATTTTTCATTTAGTTTTTATATTCACTAATAAAAAAAATTATGTTCCATCTCCTCCCCACCTGCTAACCCCCCTTCCTCGTGCCCTTGAAAAGATTCAAAGACCAACCCCCTACAAATAAGAAAACCAGAAATTTAGAGAATGTGAAAAGTGAAGGATTACAAGGCTTCCATTGAGTAGCAAAAATATGTTTGATAATAGACAATGCAACTTTCGAATTAAACTTCCCAATTAAATATTATTTTATCTTTTAATTCTATAAATATTTATTAATTTGTTGATTATTAATTCAAATAAAAAATCCACGTCAAGTATTTTTCATTCAATTTTCATATTTTGTAATAATTTCTAGTATCTTTTCTAGTACTATTTCTAAGTAATTTCTATTACCCCCCCCCCC
>NW_021680368.1:1733158-1733847 GCF_001412515.2 Diachasma alloeum | reverse complement strand
CCCCCCCCCCTCTCGTGCCCTTGAAAAGATTTAAAGATCACCCCCATACAAACAAGAAAGCCAAAAAATTAGAGAATGTGAAAATTGAAGGATTACAATGCTTCCATGCGGAAGCAAAAAAAAGTTTGATAATTGACGATGTATTATAACATTCGAATTACGAATTAATCATTACATCCGGTAATTCTATGATAATTTACTAATTCCTCAATTATTCATATTTTGTAATGAAAAAAAATCACCCCAAATCTCAATTCCCAAAAACTTAGAATTCCCATTAAAATTCTCATTTCATTAAGAATCCCCCACCCCTCCCCCACCTGTTATCCCCCCTCGTGCCCATAGAAAGACCACCCCCAGACAAACAAGAAAACCAAAAAAAGGTGTTTGGTAATTGCCAATGCAACTTTCAAATTGACTGAAGCTCAACTGATTGTGTCGAGGGGTTTGTCGCGACGAGCGGTGTCGCGAACACCGGGGGGTGCGGGAGGGGGGAGGGGGGATTGGTTGCGGACGGGGGATATCGTTCAGAGTCTCGACTGGCGGAGGTTTGAGTCGAGCAGGGGTACCAACAGGGCGCCCGCAAATATTGGTGTTTGGCAAAGACTATCCTTGATCCGTGTCTCTTTCTCTCACTCTATATCTGCCATGATCTCGGTTAACTCCTCTTGTACCCCCTCCCCACCCCT
>NW_021680368.1:1717305-1732181 GCF_001412515.2 Diachasma alloeum | reverse complement strand
GCGATGGAATTTCTCGCATTCGCCCCTGACTCTTTAACCCGGACTCACTCGTATTCTCATTCTTCTTCGGGTTTTTATTCGGAGATGAGACAGAGTGCTTTTTCTTCTCGGGAAGTGGGGAAGGGAGAGGATGTCCTGAATCCACTAACGGTGTGTGTATGTTCCCACTTGACGCACTGATACCAACATCAAATAATTGTCCGAGTAACACACGGAATTATGGGATCCAACAACCTGCTGCTAGGGGTTGTCTCTATTTTTGGAGGAGTTTGCCTTTTGTTGGGAGTTCATGCATCACTGAGTTGATTTGATCGGTGAATTATGGGAATTCCAGGCATTTCAGGGATTGTCATTGAGGAATGAGGGAAATTGAACTTCGAATGTCAATAAAATGGTAAACTCTGATGCATTTATTATTTCCATACTATTTATAGGTGTTGTAATTGGCTTCGGCTGTCTTTATTTGAATAAACAAATAAATAAATAAAATGACTTGAATATTTTTATATGGAGAAGAATTTAGGGAGATGAGGCTATTTTACTCTCAGGCAAATGTTATGTCAAAACATTGCATTAATATGCAGAAGCATCTGGGGAGATGTGCCTTTTTTATTCTCATCCGATACAAAAAATCATTCCAATATTATATCTCTGTATATTATAGAAATCCAAGTCGACTTCCAGTGATAAAAATTTGGTACTCAAAATTAATACTTCAAAATCAAGCGTTATGAGGGTCATAATAAGGGTCATGAGGGTTAGAATAAGGGCCACACGGATCAGAATAAGCGTCATAAGGGTCAAAACGAGCGTTGTGAGGGTCATAATAAGGGTCATGAAGGGTAGAATAAGGGCCCCACGGATCAGAATAAGGGTCATAAGGGTCAAAACGAGCGTTGTGAGGATCATAATAAGGGTCGTGAGGATTAGAATCAGGGCCACAAGGGTCATATTCATTACATAAAGTCCAATTGAGGGTTATATGAGCCAGATTTAAAGGTCAGATTAAGGGTCACAAGAGTCAGAGTAAGGTTTCAAATAAGGGACATGGGCGTCAAAAACCTAGGCTCAGTAACTAAGGGTCACCAGGGTTAAAATAAGGGTCACAAAGGTTATAATGAGGGTCAGATTGAGGGTCAGAATAAGGATCAGGAGGGTCATATGGGGATCATATGGGGTCAAAATAATATAGAATATAATATCCATTTGCAATTAAAAAAAAATCGCTGTTTAACTTAAAAAAAAAAGTAAAATCACGGTTTAAAAAATAGAAAACTGTAAAAGATGAATAGATCAATTCAGATGGATTGAAGTGCCCTCAAAGGTCTCCACAATCCCCCACAACTTGACGTTTTCCGGTACATCGAGTCATAATGCAAAACCTCAACTCGCACCCCCAATTGAAAGAAAGGGGAAACGAAAAAAATCCAAAATCGAGAGAACAAAAAATAGAAATGCACGTCCCAAATGTTCAGAGCCTGTTATGAAAGACTTTTTCGTCCGTGCAATGATTATTTTTGGTTGCGTGGCAGCGAGTGTCGCCGTCGGTATGTCAAGGGTACACAAAGAACGTGAAGCTCTGCGCCGGTGCCAGGCGCAAATGCAGAGCCAACTGTAATCTCTGGGTTACGATAGCGATAGAGATAAGAGTGTGTGCTACACAGTACGTCTATGTTTTCAACAAGAGCACCTTTTGTTGGAGCTGTTAAACTTATGATTATCGTGTTTAAGGGGATTCTAGTCTTCACTACCTGGTGAATTTCGATGTTTAATTAAGTGTCTCAGCGGGTTAATGCAACAATTGACGAGTTTCCGGCGATTAATTAAGGATAATTAAGTATTTTTTACAGTTTGGTACAGACCATACTATAAATTCAGCCGCTTTCAATCATCGAATTTGTCAATTAAATTGCGTGAGAAAAATTTGAAGAAAATTATGAATATTCAGCGTCATTAAAATGACCTTTCGCACAGAATTATTATTTTTGCTTCAGAATGAAAGCTTTGTAATCGCTTAAATTCAAGTTTTGGATTGTCTGTGTTATATAGAGCCAGTATAATCCAAAAAGTCCGAAACTGTAATTTTTAGATCTCTTACGTATTTGTTTATGCAAAGTTTTTCTTCAATTGTTCGCTAATGAATGGATGGAATTGAATCTTTCCTTTTTAATGTAGGTATTTTTTAGCCCCATCAATCGCCATTAATTAAAATTTAATTCATAGATTAGTTTTTGAATTTTCTAATTTTTTCGAAAATCGTTTGTCCCACGATAACTAAAAAAATGTTCTGAATTGATTGAATGGTGGCTTAAAAAATTGGTTTGAATGTCCTTTTGACCGGGCTCGACGATGAAGGCGATAGCAGTAATCGTTATTTTGATTTATTTTGAAAATCAGAATTCCGGAGATATCTTTGAACATCATGCTTTCAATGAATTCAATCATGGATTAAAATATTTGTTTTAATGCCATTAAATCGAAGTTGAAAGATGATTACGATAGCTATATCGGTTGATTTAATTTTTATGATGATTGTTGAAAATTCCGAATTTTTCATGAATTTCCCTGAAAGTGAGCTCTCTGATGGTTTCTTCAAATGTGATGTTTCAAATTCATTCAGGTATGTATAAATAAAATTTCTCCATTAACATTTTATCGAAGGGCTGAGGGGAGAGATACAACCGTAAAAAAACAATCGGTTGTATGGAAGAAAGGGATAATAAGAATAATGATGATGATAACATTCAGCTAAGTTGAAAATCTGATAAAATTAGTTGAAAAACATCTTATTTAATTTAATAAAATGAAATAAATAATGAATTATCTGTAGATGATAGAAGAAAATGATGTGTAAAATAACCACTCGGAAGCATATTGCTAATTTATTAGCAAAAATAACTATACTATCTCTTTATATATTATAAAAATCTAAGACTCCAGATTAAGGGTCACAAGTGTCAGAATAAGGACCATGGAGGTCATATGTGGATCATATGGCGAATGAAATTAATTTTCCTGCGATCCAATTGAGACAATCCAATAAAAATAGTTTCATTCAATTGAATCTACCGAACATTTAAACAAAAAGTGAACAAAAGACCCTTGAAGTTCGATGAATCTCGAAGTATTAAAATTCATGAGAGTAAATAAAACTACAAGGCTATCAAAAATTCCCAGCAACAGCCGTTTGACCTATAAAAGAATTCCTCCATAAAGCCGAAACAAGTCGAGGGTGGGTGTTTATTGTGAACGGATAAGGCACGAAAGTCAACGTTGGACCAAAGGGGAACGGGCGATATATCACCGCTGACACCGGCGCATCTAGCCCACCATGGTTTATACGACAATAAACCTACTAATTGGACCGACACGAGACTCATGCCTCCCTTTTGTTAACGCCGTTACCCTCTTGACACACCTTGAGCCAACGATTGACCCATGAGACACGTATAACGATAATTACGTCGATGCCGATTCATACGCCCGATGGGTATCACCAACATCACCCCTGAGGTCTGCCCGTGCTCCCCCCTCCCCCCTCCGCCGTCTTCCACTGCACTGACAGAAAAAATTAATTTTCTGTACTGCTTCTCACGATTTCTCGTCTGGGAATTGGTATTACATACTTCCCAAACTCGAAAACTTGAAAATCACTACAGAAAAATATTGTTCCTAGGCTGTTGCGGTGGGACTTTTTTACTCGTGTGGTTGGCCAGCCCTCGCCTACGGCTCGGAGGCCAACGCCACACGAGTAAAAAACCCCATCGCAACAGGCCGGAAAAATACTATTTATCAAGAGAATTTTATTTGAACCAACTATCATTTGGCTGTTAATTTTCAAATAAACATTATTTAATAGTGAATACCAGTTATCTCTTCGTGAGATACATTTAATTGGGAGCAATCGAAATTCTTTAGAATTGAAGTTTCTTTTATTTGTCGCAATAATGAGAGTATTTGATTTCTTTCTAGCCAAAAGTTTGCCAACTCCAGAAATTCGTTGGTTTAATCAAGAATCAAAATTATTCTCATGACTAAATACGTTGTTATCTCAATCAACACGAGTATACGTTGTTCCAAGTAAATTATAATTGAAGTGAGCATTTCGTATGTCAAGTCAGGATGAATATTGTTACGTGGAAAGAGCTTTGAGATTGTAGTGAGATGTCGTTGAGTTGAAAGAAGTTTATATTTCTTGACTAAAAAATCGCATTAGTTTACAATAACAGAATCACAGATTACGGCAATACAACACAAACTTGGATATCACAAATTTCGTTCAATGTGATGTACGGAAAGCTCAATTTAATCATCGGCTTCATTCGAGAAAACAACATTCAATTCATTCCTCAATGTAATCGCTTCCTAGGTACGAATTTTTGATCAATTCATGAAAGTAGAAAATTTCTCGACTGGAGATCATATTAGGTTAAAAAAATTGAATCTTTCCATTTTTATGGTGAATGCATGTGACCTGACGCCAAGGACTGTTTTATTTAATTCAAGTAAATGTATCTCAAGAAGANCTTCCTAGGTACGAATTTTTGATCAATTCATGAAAGTAGAAAATTTCTCGACTGGAGATCATATTAGGTTAAAAAAAATTGAATCTTTCCATTTTTGTGGTGAATGCGTGTGACCTGGCGCCAAGGACTGTTTTATTTAATTCAAGTCAATGTATCTCAAGAAGAAATAATTGATATTCACCGTAAGATCTTGTTTATTTGAAATTGGTTCAAGTATATAACACTTGAACCTCGACCTTAACATCCCTGATTCTTGTGGGAAATTTGTTGTAGATTATTAAAGGACATGAAAGTAGGAAAAAAAATTCTACATTTTTCCTTGTATGAAAATCCTCTTTGCCATTGCATTTTCCAACCTCAAGTTCTCAAACAAAAAACCAAGTTCCCGACTCAAAAATCATATTTTCCTTCTTCATTAATACTTGTCATATTTCCTTTATTTTTATAGCCTCCTGATAACGTGAATCGACACTCATGTGAACCGGAAGTGATGCCCTTTCGTGACGAGACACGTGTCAGAAAGCAGAAGATAAACTTCTAGTGAAATTGGAGGTGAAAAAAATGATAAACGAGGGAAACACCTGCAGCATGTGTGGAATTAAAAAAAAATGTTACATGTGGAGTTTTCATTCTCTCGTTTTCCAGGTATCTCCCCTGGACTGGAAAGACTCAATGTCGGCCTGATGAAGGTAACAATGAGGCGAGAGCGACACGAATCGGGAGACGATGGAGGGAATTATGTGTATATTTACGGTGGGATGAAAAAAGAATTCATTTTTCCCCAGGGATCGACTCTTTAAATATTCATTTATTCATTGATCCCCATTAATTCATGAATGACAATATTTAAACGGGGTCCGACGGCCAGAGGTGACATCATCAATGGAGAATTATATGTGGGGTAAAACCAAAAAAATGAACAAAAATTCTGGGGAATTTTAAATAATTTATGGAGAGTAATTTCACGAACTCAATTGATGCCAAATGCTGAAAATCCCCGGAGCAGTTTGGTTATTGGATGAATTATCTTTTATCGCATCAATATAATTTTTTATTTGGGAAAATGATGATTTTTTGAAAAAATAAAAAATAACCAAATTATTTAATTCTAGCGAATTAATTTCAGATGAATTTTTTATGCAGAAATTGGGAATTCCTGAAAAATCTTTTCATTCCTGGAAGAAGAGAAATTGAAAAGGAGACATTTTTCGCGTAAATAATTCTTTATAGTGATGGGACTTTTTTTTTTAAATTAATAACTAGTGGCAAATGAATTGTGTATTAATTTTTTTCTACAAAAACTACTTTTGAAATCCTTTTATTCTCAAAAAAGAGAAAATAATTTTTTTTAAATTTAAATCTACACCTTTAAATTATCTTTTGTGAATGGAGATTTATGTGTTTTTTATATGTGGGGTAAAATGAAAAAAAAAAAAAATGAACAAAAATTCTGAGAAAATTTAAATAATTCATGGAGAGTAATTTCACCCACTCAATTGATGAAAAATGCAGAGAATAATCGCGCAGAATAATAACGCATCCAGATAATTTTTTATTGATGAAAATGATTATTTTCAAAAATGAAGAAATAACGAAAATTACAGAAATTTAAAGAATGACTTTCACATGAATTTTCTATCCAGAAATTGATAATTCCTAAAAATTCCCTTCATTCCTAAGAGAACGAATTTTTATTTTATTTTTTTATTTATTTGATAAAAAAAAATTAAAAAAAAAAAATTTTAAATTCAACTCAAATAATTCTTGATAGTTATGAGAATAATCTTGTTCTTAGATTAAAAAAAATAATAGCAAACTAGTTTTATAAGGAATTTTCTTCACAAAAATCGATAATTGCTCTTCAAATCTTCTCAATGTTGATGAAAATGAATGAATGAAACGAGAATGAAGAAAATGAAATTATTTCGTTTATATGAATCTCGATAATTAAATAATTTTCTTTTTTCATAAAGAATTACACGTGAAGTAGAACGAACAAAAAAATTCTGAAGAATTTTAAATAATTCATGAAGAGTAGTGTCACCCACTCAACTGATGAAAAATGCTGGGAATCCTCGGAGCAATTTGATTATTGGATAATTCGTCTTATCCTGGACATATGGTGGTCATCCGTGATTTTACAACCACCACTTGGGGGCGAGCTAATCTCCCAACAACATTTTCAACAGTAACGAGAATTGTCATTCACCGCGGGGCAGGGGGGGGGGAGGGCTTTGTCATACTCGGGTTGAAACATACAATTTGTTACACAATACATGAGAAAACTGCCGCCTATTCAGCGTTTCATGTTATACATATTATATTGCTTGGCTAACAATGGCCACTGGTCACTTTACGAGGCAATTTTCTACTGAATGATTGATACGATGACGAATAATCGATTATTGATTTTTGGGTAATTTAAGGGGCTCGGAGTTGTATGTTTTTCTCTTGTTCTGTTTCTCTTTTGGAATTGGCTAAATAAATCCGACTTTATCGCATTAAAGTTCCAGTGAAATTTTAAGGAATTTCGTCATTTTAATTTTATGGAAAAATTTAATGAAAGATCTACATTTCAGTTCAATTATTCAATTATTCAATTATTTGTTTATTCTTTGGTAATTACAAATGGTAAGTTTTTCTTCGTTTCACACCGACACTAGCCTTTCCCTCTCCCCTTTAATCATAAAAAAAGTGTTTTCAGTTCAATTATTTCATGATTATTAATAGAAAGCGGAAAAATTCAGGGGCATTTCCTTCCAAATATTCATGTTTTGATTGAAGTTTTGAAGGAAAATGGAGAATTTATGTGCAATGAATTAAAAATAATGGAAATACCATGTGAAATGGGGCCGAAAGTACAGCGCAAAGTACGTTTTTCTCTCGCTGAAGCAAAAAATACGGTTCTAAGCACAGGAGATAAAATAAAGGACCTTTACCTCCCTAGGCTAGAAATATACTTTATTATTACTCATAAATCAACAATTAGTAGGAATGTAAATTACCGGAAATCATAATTTTTTTTACTATTTCGCACTCGTATTGAAATAGACAATTTTTTTTTAAATGATAGGATTGCAAAGACAATTATCATTTCTTGTACAAAAACATTTTTTACATGATTAATTTCTCAATAGACTTTCATTTTTGAGCAGAATTATTTTCATCGCTACAAAGAATTATTTCAATGAAAAAAAATTGTAAAAATCTTTCTTCTTGTCTAAATTAAATCGAATTCGCGGGAATTATCAATTTCTGTATGAAAAATTCCGATGAAATTCATTCCCTGATATTTAATGATTTTCTTTATTTTTGATAATAATCATTTTCACCTATAAAAAATTATTTTGATGGAAGAAAAGATTATTCAATGCTTTAGATTTATACAAATCAAACAATTTAATTTCCCCTTTTTCAAGAATAAGAGGATTTCACAGACAATCATTATTTTTTGTAGAGAAAGTTTCCTACAAAACTCATTTCCCAATATGATTTCAGTTTTAAAAATAATAATTGTCACCAATAAAAAATTATTTTCATAGAACAAAACAGCATTCAAATGATCCAGATTCATGAAAATAAAACAATGTCATTTTTTCTCGTTCATGGACGAGAGAATTAAAAAAAATTATCATTTCTAGTAAAAACATTTCATGTAAAATTGATTTCCTACTACCTTTTTGAAAATAATTATTCTCTCACTATGAGTGACTATGTAAACGAGAAAAATTGCATCTTCCTTTATGAAACGGAAAATTTTGAAGAATTATGGAATGATTCTTGGTTGTAGGGCAAAATTATCTCTATTCATCCATTTATCGAACGAAATAAACAAATATCATTGTTTTCGAATGAATAATCATTCCACAGATTAAAAAACATTTAATTCTCTCCCCCTAAAAAAAATCTCGCAATAATTTTTTCCCATAAAATTCCCTCTTCCGTTACCAGTATATCCCCGAAAAATCTAGATCACGTTAAGTGAAACCAATCCTAATCCATTTCCGAGGCTGGTTCATTGATCTGCTTCACATTTCGTAAGAGATTCATCGTTCCCTTCTGTATGATAAAAGAGAAAAGAAGGAAACTGAAGGATGGGGAGCGGGGGGCGTAGGTTTGAGTTTCATTGAGGTCAATTTCATGGTGAAGACTCAAGGAAATGTGCCATTCATACCTTCAAAGAGGTGAAGAAAACTGACCATAGGAGTTGGCAATGACCTCACGTGGAGGAGGGGAAGCGTGAAATCTTCGGCAAATCGGTGTGGCTAATTGGACCTTCGTAATGGTCCTGGACATCCTGGCACCTGTTATCTCATATGATCCTGATATTTCCCACGATTTTGTGGGGTCTGTCATAATAATATAATATGCGGAAATTTTTATTCAAAGTTGCCCGAGAGGAATTTGGTGTTTTTTTCCTTTAACTAGATCTGTGCGCGCGGTTATCTTTTTGTTGTGAAAATGAAGAAATGGAAATTATTAAACTTCATATACTCATAGATGTTTTATAAATATTGATAATGACTTAAAGAAAATTAAGAGAATGAAGAGAATGAAGAGTGAAGCATCAATGAATAATTTTTAATCTTCGATTAATTCTTTTTTTTTACTTTTTAAAATAATCTGATTAAAATCTGTAATTGTTGAAAAATCAGGGGAGGGTTATGAATTGATTTCCTAGAAAACTGAAAAAATTTCTTGAATTCTTCGGAAAATTTCAGTTTTCCAGATAAACGTAGATCACAGATTTTTTTCGAATTATTTGGGAACCCGAAGAATTTTCGTGATTTTTGTAGAGTTTAGAATTGATGTATGAAAATCTGAGAAGCAAGAATTGATCATTTTGGCGTGTGATAAATATGAAAAAATTAAAATTTGGGAAGTGAAGAATAATTTATGAGTTATAAAAATACAGTTTTTTTTCTCATGATCAACAATTAGGCAATTTAGATATGTTTTGATATAAAGATGAACTTCACACATGAAAAAATGAAAAATATGACGCAGAACAAATTTTTGGCATTTGAAGAATTTGAAAATACCAGGGATTTTTTTCAGCGCCTACTTTACGTGACTCATTGACCAACCAGAACTGAGGATTAGCGGTCACGCAGTTTCGAGATATTTCGATATAAAACAACTTAACGTTTTTTTCATCTTTAGTAAATAGGATTGTATTCAAATCCTGGTTTATATTTGATTTTTATATCAATGTTGTTGATGTTTTGATTTACATTTCAAGAGATTATAGTTATATTTCGAAAGAAATGAGTCAAACTAGCTGATGGGGTTGAATAATTGATGAATAGGGGCGGGTGGGGTAAAATGGACACTAGACTTTTTTAACATTATTCATAACTCAGAAACAAAATTATCGATTGAGCTCAGTTTAGGCTCGTCATAAAGGGAAAGAATTGTTCTTTGTATTGAAAAACAAAGATTGAATTTCCTCAACATTTCAACCCCTCATTAACATTTAAAAAAAGTCAAAAGTGTCCATTTTACCCCAACCTCCCGTAAAACAATTGTTTCATTCATATAAATCTGGACCAGTGAATGATCTTTAGTGCAGTGGAAGAAAATTATTTTGAAGAATTAAAAAATATAATGCAATTATTGATTGTGAGAGAATGAATTTTATATTATGTTTTCACATTCCAATAAATAATTGGAATTGTTCAGTGTTTCGTGAATTTAGGAACAGGTTCTTCCCTCAAAATCCTCTTCTTCGGTGTCCAATTGGGTGGAGGAGGAACTGTGGGGTTTGGGCGGATGTCCTTGGGTCTTTTAGCAGGAGCTCGTGCCCTCCCACGAGATTTTCTGTTTGTCTGAGCTCTTGGTTTAACCGCCACTCGTTTCTTCCTCTTCCCTCTTTTATTCTGGGGGATCTGAGTCTGGGGCAGTGGGACCGGCGTGATATTCAAATCGTACCTATCATCCGTCAACTCCCTCGGTTATCAAAAATTATTCATCAAATAATAGTAAAATTGATGCTACTTGTATCGGTTCCTCTCCTTCGTCAAAATTCCAAAATCGATCCCTCGTTTTAGAGCTGCATTGATCTGCCTCCGGAGGCCCTTCCCAGGCGTGAAACCGTGGGTCTGACTCACTCGATGGAGAATTTCCTTCGGTGAAAAACCATCTTTATTTCTTTCTGACCTCAGGAGATCATAGACTAGAGCTGATTTTTTCACCATAATAATTTGCAGGAATGAAGGAGAATTTTTAAAAAATCTTGTCACATGTCAGGTTATGAAACAAATTTTCAGTCAGAAGCTATTTGTGAAGTTAGCTTTTCCATCTTTTATGTTCTATGTTTTTGAGGCCGCCAACTTCCACAGGGAGAGAAATTTTCTAGAAAAATTCTAGTGTTAGCACGGGAAAAGAGGTGCAAAGAGACGGCAAATAGGGCTCAAATGAGAGGTCCAATATTCGATTTTAAAATTAGAAATGCATTTGTACAATTATTTGACCCTCCAATCAGTCTAAGCTATTGGCCCTCGCGTTCGAAAACCCCCTCCATCGAAAAAAATCCACCAAATAAAAATCTCCTAGACTCTTTGTTGCATCCCCGATGTAATGCCCATAATAAATCGGTATATCGTCGAGAAGTGAGAGCCGAAGTGAGTGAGCCTGGGGTACAGAGCCCGGGGATTCAGTACAGCGAGAGAGCTCGGCAGTGTTTGCCAAGAGGGCTGTGGATGCCGGAGGGTTTAGAAGCTGAGAGAGAACCACCCCTTGCCAGCTCACTTCCCAAGGGGTGAATGGAGGAGGGAGAGCACAACGAAGAGTACAAGAGGCAGAGTAGAGGTGCAGAATGAGACGAGAGATTCGACGAAGGGGGATGGGAGAGATGGCGGATGGTGAGAAGTTGGTAGGTGGCTTTGAGGGTGGTGCCGGATAACCGTAGAAACTCAACCGGGAATATAACCCCTCCGCCCCTTGCCCCGCGTTTTGTGAGTGGGTGGCAAGGCAAAAGTTGAGATTCGCTGGGTGGATGGAGAGACAGAGGGATACGCTTGGATGAGCTTGGACTACTCTGATTTCCGGAGGGAGTTTCGAATGTGGTTGGCAGCACGGGGCAACCTTTAATCATTAGATTGGTGGAGCTTTGATGCAGGACGGTGGGTGGAGAGACTTACAATGATGGTCCGAGAGTTTTTGGAGAGGTGGGAGCCATCGGGGGAGATGTTTCATGATTCTTTGAGTGTTTTGGATTCTTTTGGGCGAGTCTAGAGTAATTGAAGATGGTGATGTCTTCTTTAGGAATAGCAAGATCATTTCGCTTCTTTGTTCTTCATTTGGAAGGAAGGTTCAGTCATTCAAGACACGAGGAGTTGCGTGGAAGGTTCATGATTGGTATTTTTGATACCCTCGCATGGATCGAGAGTCAATCGGGCTGGTGAAGTTATTTTTGAATCATTTCGTCGCTGGCTGTTTGATGCAGCGGGTTGTTGAAGGATCTATCGACGAAGCTCTCTGATGATTTGGTGGATGTTTCGAATGTGGTTGGCAGCACGGGGCAACCTTTAATCATTAGATTGCTGGAGCTTTGATGCAGGACGGTGGGTGGAGAGACTTACAATGATGGTCCGAGAGTTTTTGGAGAGGTGGGAGCCATCGGTGGAGATGTTTCATGATTCTTTGGGTGTTTTGGATTCTTTTGGGCGAGTCTAGAGTAATTGAAGATGGTGATGTCTTCTTTAGGAATGGCAAGATCATTCTTCTTTGTTCTTCATTTGGAAGGAAGGTTCAGTCATTCAAGACACGAGGAGTTGCGTGGAAGGTTCATGATTCTAGTGGTATTTTTGATGCCCTCACGTGGATCGAGAGTCAATCGGGCTGGTGAAGCTATTTTCGACGTACAGCAACAGCATTTTGCAGCTTTTCACCCTTTTTTAATCATTTCATCGCGGGCTGTTTGGTGTTCAATATTGATGTTAATATTGTTAGTTGAAACGAGCTGTTGAAGGATCTATGAACGAAGATGTCTGATGATTTCGTGGATGGTGTGAATTCTGTTGGGTAAATCTAGAGCAGATCGTTCTGTTGGGTAATCTAGAGCAGATACAGTTCGTGAAAGCATTCCATCGCTGAAGGTTTGACGTCCAATATTGTTGGTTGAATCTTCATAAGGATTATTCAGGTAGGTGTTGAAGGATCAATCGATGGAGCTATCTGATGATTTCTTCGCGATTGTGAATTATTTCAGGTGGAATAGATGCTTCCCTTCGAGAGCCGATTAAGCTGATGAAGTCATTTCTCACATTATTATATTTCTTTGATTGTTTGTTCTTTGTTCAGGACTGTGATTTATTCATTCAAAACACGAACGCAACCTCTCTGTTTATTTCAAACGATGCCGGCAGTCCCAAAAGACCCAGCTATAGCCCAAAGGCAAATGCCAGCCCACTGCTACCAGATCGAATCCGCTATGGCTATTGGGCTTGTTTGCTCACTGGATAGCGCACAATCCCCTATTTCCAAATTCACGAGCTGAATCAGAGTGGCTCAATCACCCGGTTGATGATTCCCTGATTTTTATTGACGAGACTGGACTGATCTATCACCTCATTTACTTCTGAGAAGCTTTTTCTCTTCATTACTCAGATGAATAATTTTGAAAATACGACGTCTTTTTGGCGACTAACTTCACGCGATTCATTGACCAATCAGAATTGAAGGGAACAACGTTACGGAACTTGTCTTTTATAGTTAGGGAAGTAAAAAAATAATGAATAATTTTAAATCTTTGAATGATTCCCTTTCAATTTTCATAGAAACCCGATCGTTACCCGTAATTATTGAAAAATAAGGGAAGTTTTATGGATTATTTTTCAAACAGAAAAGTGAACACTTGTCTTGAATTATTCAGAAAATCCGAAAATTTTCTCGGTTTTCCAGCATTTACAATTTAATGATATCATACCATTCGGAAAATGGAAGAAATTAAAATTGATGAGATCATGAAATTAAATGATTCATGAATATCCAAAAAGGAAGAATTAATCACTTTTGTGCATGATAAATCCGAGAAAATTAAAACTTCAAGTAAAGAATAATTTGTGAGGTTAAAGTATTTGAAAAGAGCGCGTGTTTTTTTAGCGACTAACTTCGCGCGACTCATTGACCAATCAGAATTCAGGGTTCACGGTCAGGCAGTTTCGATATATTTCGATATAAATCAACGTCACGAAAGCCATTTTTTATGTATACGATATTTGTTAATGATGATGGGTTCGCTGAGAATTGTTTCTGTCAATGGAGGATCAAGGGCTATTCAGGAAGTGGAGTTTGATGTGTATGATTTTTGATAAACACCGATCAGACAGCCAGATGGAGGTGCACTTGACTCGTCGGTATGGACTAGGCACAGAGGCCACTCGCTTCCATCGGCTTACTCGTCCACTTCATGGAACAAAAAAACTGACAGGGCTCGCTTTTTACATTGCGGGAGGCGAACAAAGCATCCTTCATTGTTTTGCCCCCGTCAATAATCCACTTGGGGGTATGAGAAATTGGTGGGAGAATCGTTCAATGGAGATAAATGTTGAAGATGAAATGTGGGGATTGAAAAACGTTTTATTCAAGTTATAAAATGGGGAAAGTCAATTTTTTATAGGAAATAATTTCATCAATTCCGCAATTCTTTTGTGTCATCATCAAGATGATTTAACATCTAAAAAACATGCCAGATATCAATCAACAATAAAAAAAAGAAAAAAGAAGAAAAATTTCAAAATTGAAATGAAAAACTTTTGATAATTTTCTGTTTATCTCGGAAACGAATGGTTCTGGGCAAAAATGTCTAATTACATTTTTTGAAGCTGACGAAATTCTCTACAAAAAAAGTTTTACAACATTTCCTGTAAAACCGGCTCATAAGCGAGATAATTCGTGTTTTTTTATTGATTAAAGTGCTCAATTCTGAGTTTGAATTATTTAAACTACCAATTTTTTCAAACATATTTGATGCTTAACCTCGCTCGTTTCAATTATCGGTTCAAATTATTACATTCACGGAAAAAAAAAACATACTTGAATTGAGTATAAAATATACTTGTTTCAAGCATATTTTATACTCGAATCAAGTATATTATTCTTAATTCGAGTATATAATATATTTGATTCAAGTATATTATTTTTGATTCTGGTATATTTTATACTCAATTCAAGTTTTTTTCCGTGTTGTTCTTATTGTTATTATTATTATTATTTTATAGGTCTAAACTTTAACATTAGATTCTTTTCGAAAATTACAAATTTGCTCTGCATATTTAAAGTCAGTTGCCTCTCCAAATTTGTTTGCCGTGTGTGTGTGTGTGTGTGTGTGTGTGGGGGGGGGGGGGG
>NW_021680368.1:1585102-1716470 GCF_001412515.2 Diachasma alloeum | reverse complement strand
GGGGGGGAGGAATTCCACAGTTGTCAACAATTTTTTTAATAAGTCTTCTCAAATAACGAGATACCGTGAGTTTTTGAGTGAATAAAATTAACTTGATGATTTTTTTTCAACCACAATGTTCAAATATTTAATGAAACTCGCTGAAAACACAAATAAACCCATCAAATACCCTCTCAACAGCAGTTTTCCCAGTCCCCAAAAAGCATTGAATAAAAATGACATCAAATAAGTGCTCCTTTTAGCGGTTTCGAATGTATATACATTCTGCTAAAGACCAAGCGGATAATCTCTTGACAACACAAACGTTGATCTCTCTGTGTCTTGGTGGATATTGTAAATAGGGTTTGAAAATAAAAAACGTTGAGGGTGAGAGTGAAGAGTGAAGAGGGAGATAAAATGTTTTGGGAGAGGTGAATTCAGAACGAACTGGGGATGTTTGAGCTCGACGTGTCCCAGTGGGGTTTCGCGACTGAAAAGAGAGAGTGGGGGGCTGCAGAGAGGAAAGTTGGTTGGCTCCTAGGGATTCAATATAATCGCGCAATAAAATTCACTCATGAAACTCCCTTCGGTTTTCGTCCTTCTTCTACTTCGTTGTTGGTGCTCTTCGTTCTTTTTAGGTTCTTTTAGAGCTCCGGGGCAAGAATCCGGGAGTTGCCGACATTCGTTTGATGAAAAATGAAGAATCTTGGAGACTCATCGAAATTAGAAATATTGAGTCAACAGGGGGAATTAAAGGAAATTGAGAATTTTTGGAGGATGAACTGAGATTTCCAAAGTCAAATGGAACTCTTGAATTTTTTTATTCGTTCGAACAATAGTGTGAGATTATTAAATTTTGAAATTTCATTTTAGAAGAAGGAAATAGGAATTTAAACGCGAAGGAAAATATAGAGAATTAATTTATATTTAAATATGAATTAAATCGTTTTTATCTATTTAGAGAATTATTTTATATTTAAATTTTCAAATTAAAGTTTTAAAAAAGGAAATAGGAATTTGAACCCGAAATAAAATGTAGAGAATTAAATCATCCGTAAAAGAAAATTGAGATGATTCTAAGAACAGAATATCAGAAAATCACGATAGCCCAGGCCTCTGCCTGATTTCTCATGGCCAAACCTTAAGCTAAATACTTGTCTGTATTTTTGGTAATCATTTATTGTCGACATTTTCAATTATGATTTAGTGTTTATGTGCGAGACCATTAACACGATATCAATTATACTTTAAAAGACAGTACAAAAAATTTATAACTAAGAATTATTTTTTTGTGGGCATATATTATAATAAATGAATAAAGAAGAGAAAACCTAGAGGTTCCATTTAGTCCAGATATTCATGTGGATTAAGATACAATATAATGATAATTCAAATCATAATTATTCTCTTGGGTAAATTGTCTGAATAAAATTAGAACTTTAGTGATGAAGTCAATTAATCTTTCTTTTATGATAATTTCTAAAGACTGTCACGATATTTGAAACGTTGTAAAACCTATTTGATATTGAACGAACAATTTTATAGGAATTTATATTTGACAATGTATGATAATGCATTATGACTGAACTTACTCTTGTTTACTTTATTAAATTGTTCATCACCATTATTTTTCGTGCAGTTTTCCGTCAATATTACATTTGACATTTATTTATGAAATTGTCTCGCCATATGTGACGCTATCGTAATTATTATTATTATTGATATGATGAATTTATTTATTGAAAATATTAAAATTAATGATATAATTTTATTTCGGTTAATAATTGCTACTCTCATGGCCATTTTCATTATAAATTTTACTCGCATCATCGCGTCTATCTTTCACTGCATTTTTTATTTTATTATTTACTCTGATTGTTGTAAAATTCTCAATTTTAATATAAAAAATCTATTACAGTATGACAATGTCGTTATTAATGCCAGTAGAAGCTTTCCGCGTCTTTAATGAAGGTCAAATAATTATATTTTTTTCATAATTCGTCAAATCAACGCATCAAGTAGACAGTTGATACTCTTTTTTACCATTTGAGATTGATATTTTCCCAAATGAATCGTAATATAAATTGATTCTTGCCAAAAAAATTCTCACAATCCGCACTTTTGCAATTTCTTATTTGAAAATAAGTTTTTTAATAAGTTTTTAATAAGTTTTTTCCAATCGCGGATTAACCTTTCGAAATTATGATTATGAAAATATTCAATGCATCAAAAATATTCAAATATTCACGTAATAAATAGGAAATAAATAATTTTTTTTCATTGCAGCAACAAAAATCACTGATGTATCAAACATTTTTCATCAATGACAACTACCCATTTACGATTAATCGATGCTCCTCAAACCATTCGCTCGCCCCACCATTAAATCATTCTCACTCTCTTTTTTTTTCATTCCTTTTTTTCGATCCATTCTATCATACTCGTGCGTTTTACGTCGGCCAATGAATGCACACTGGTGTTTACATAGGTCCCCATAGGTGCAATGGACTCGGATGTGAGTACAACGTGGGGCCCACAAAAAGGTTGAAGCAGGGAATGAGGGGGGAGGGGGGGGGTGAATTTTGGAAGCGTTTTGGAGGTCTGTAGGATATGAGAAGTGAGACAGGCGTAATGGGGGAAGGAGAGGAGAGAAGAGAGGTCCCTGTGTACACTCAGCTGTCGGCCCTGTTTTTGCGCTCTGTTTGGCCTGTTGCCGAGCTAAAAGCCTTGGCTCATCATCGTGTGGATGAGTTTACATGTCTGTTGAATTATTTCACGATGATAATATGATTTTAGAAATTTTTTTAGTTCGTAAAATTATTTATTCCTCATTTTTCAATGGGTTTCGTTAATTTTGGGGGCAAAACGGAGTCTATTGTAGGGGGTTGGATAGGACATTTTCCGGATCGTAGGATAATGTTTTTTTAACCGAAAATGATGAATAAAATTGATTGAAAACGAAAAAATCACTGAAATCGTTAAATTGGTAGAAATCAATTTTTTATTTTTGAGAAAAAATTGATTTGAGATTTTTTTTCGGTCGGATTATCCATCTAACGTGATGATTTCGTCGTTATATTTTAATAAAACAGAAACCCGATATCTGGCAAATATGATTTTACAGATTTTTTATTTTCGTGAAATTATTTATTTCTCATTTTTCAATGGGTTTCGTTAATTTTGGGGGCAAAACGGAGTCTATTGTAGGCTGTTGGATAGGACATTTTCCGGATCGTAGGATAATGTTTTTTTAACCGAAAATGATGAATAAAATTGATTGAATAGGAAAAAATCACTGAAATCGTTAAATTGGTAGAAATCAATTTTTTATTTTTGAGAAAAAATTGAATTGAGATTTTTGTTCGGTCGGATTATCCATCTAACGTGATGATTTCGTTGTTATATTTTAATAAAACAGAAACCCAATATCTGGCAAATATGATTTTACAAATTTTTAATTATTGTAAAATTATCCACTCGCGGAAAAAATAAAATAGAGGCCTCCGCCGGAAAAATAAAATTTCATAGATTTGTATTTTCATAAAATCAACGATTTCTTATTCTCCAACTCATTTTGTTCATATTTTTGGGGCAAAATGGACTCCATTGTAGAGTTGTGGATCGGAAATTTTGCGGATCACTCAATAAAACATTTTTTATGCGTATAAACCATCTCATCGCTGAGATATGCTCGAGAATCGTAAAAAAAACATTTTCATCTTTTTTTTCAAATTTTTTAATAATGATTGGCATGTTATGCTTCTGTTATGTTATATTCTTGTGGCACGCTTCGATGGGCACTAGCCTGAGCCCTTCAATGAATGAATTCAATTCAATTCACGTCAATTAAATTAAAAAAATGAATTTAGTTGAGAAAAACCGTAAAAATTTTTGTTTCATCTTTGTGAAAAAATTCAATTCAGAATTATTTTTTCGTTGGGATTACATCATGCACGATAATTTCGACTGCCAGCAGCGTGAAGAATGAGATAGAGGCTCCCAACGGGAGAGAGAGAGAGATAGAGAGAGAGAGAGAGAGAGAGAGGCCAAGGGGAACGCAGAGTCGTGCGAGAGCCGACGGCACGAGAATCCGTGGATGCTGGTTGGTCGGTGTAGACTCCGCCTCTGAGCACCATGCCGATGTACCGTATAACATCCGACGGCGTGCCTACTTACTGAACGTAATGCGTACAATACCCTTTTCCCTTTCCCGCGGCATCCTTCTTTACCTTGTAATACCTACCCAACATATACGGAAGAGGCATTACTAGGCTGCGGAATTCAGAGGTGAATCTATGCGTATACATATACGCAAACCGTGAATGAGGAGTTAATTTGATTATTTGAGAAACTCTTGCTTGAATTAAAACATCAGGGAACAGATAGAGAAGAAAATGACAGCAGAACGCCGAGCAGTGCACACTGTCGAAAATTTTTTGCTGCACGGAGAGAAATGTTCAGTAAAAATTACGGAACTCACAATTCAATCACCGAGTACGGAATCGACTCAGAAAATTTAAGTGACGATATCGTCATTTTTCACAGGTGATTCAGATTAAAAATACGGAACGCTCCGGAAAAATTCCGTGACAGTTGTGTAAAATTTCCCACAACCCCATTTCGCTCCGGAATTCCGGAGAAGATACGTAATTTTTATTGAATGTTTCTCTTCCGGTCGGAGCCTTGGAAAGTTCTAATGAGTGACATTTCCACTGTCATTTCGAGGCATTTTATCATTGAAAATTCATCAGTTCGTGGACTAATCCGTGGGAGCTGTGAATTTTAGTTTAATTATTCCGGGAAAATTAATGAAAATACAGGAAAATTCACAAGAATCTCTCCGTGAGTTCCAGATTGCTTAGAATATTTAGGGAATTCCTTCAAAATTCCTGGATTTGCAAACAATTTTCAGGGAATTCTTTCAAAATTTATGTAAATTATGGAATTCTCGTCTTCCTGACAATAAAAAAATTGGGGGTTTTCTTGAGTTTTCTTGAAATTTGCATACTGTTGAAAATTGTCCACTGCGAATTCCGCTAAGAGTCTTGGAAAATTCTAACAAGTTACATTTCTACCGAAATTGTAAGGCATTTTGTCATTCAATTTTATAAAAAATCCGGAAAATCCGTGAGAACTCTCAATCACACGTCTGCGAGACTCTGTGAGAACTGTCAATTGAAGTTTAATTATTCCGGGAAAATTAATGAAAAAACAGAAAAATTCTGAGGAATTTCTCCTTGAACTCCAGATTCCTCGGAATTTTCAAAAAATTCCTCAAAAATTCCTCGAATCCCAATTTTTTTTAAGGCATTCCCTGAAAACTGAAGGGAATTTGGCAGTGAATATTCATTTTCACTTGAAAATTCTCATGAATTTTGGAATTGCTGTCTTCCCGCCGCTAAAAAATTGGGACTTTATTTAAATTTTCCGAGAAACTTGAAACTCCATCAACTTTTCCTTCTTAAATCGGATTCATGGTCTTTTTTTGGAAAATTAAGCCAAATTTTTGTAACAGTGCACACTTCATAATTTTCCACTGAAATTTCAAGGAATTTTGTCATTGAAAATTCATAATTCCACGGAAAAATCCGTAGAAACTGTAAATTTCAGTTCAATTATGCCGCAAAAGTTGATGAAAAATCAGAAAAATTCAGTGAAATTATGTCCTTGAATTTCAAATTCCTCTGAATTTTTAGGGAATTTCTTAAAAATTCTTTGAATTTCTTCAAAATTCATTGAATTCCAAGAATTTTAAAGAAATTCCCTCAAAATTCACGAAAATTTGCCCAGTAAAATTCATTTTCACTTGAAAATTCACCTAAATTACAAAAATTCCGTCTTCCTGCCGCTAAAAAATTGTGACGTCCCTTAAATTCACCGAGAAACTTGAAATTCCATTGACTTTTTCCCCTGAATCAACCTCAAGGTCTTTGTCCGAAAAATTCACGGAGAGAAATTTTCTAGAAAAATTCTAGTTCGAGTACTGGAAAAAGTTACAATCTACCGGCTGTGAAAAACTCTAGTGCTGTTAAGATAAAATTTCTTCCTTTTTCTGGTAAAATTCCTGGGGATTTCTGTGGAATTTGTACAGAAATACACGGAGAGAAATATTCAATAGAAATTACGTATCTTTTCCGTAATTCCGGAGCGAAATATGGTCGTAGGCAATTTTACGGAACTGTCACAGAATTTTTCCAGAGCGTTCCGTTATTTTTATCTGAATCTCCTGTGAAAAATTACGATACCGTCACTTAAATTTTCTGAGTCGATTCCGTAATCGGTGAGCGAACTTCGAGTTCCGTCATTTTTACTGAACATTTCTCTCCGTGTACGGGAAAAAATTCACGTTTGCCCCAATAAAATTTCTAGGGGCGGCAATAGAATTATTCTAAAAAATTTCTCTCCGTGTTCAGCCAAATTTTCTCAACGGTGCAGGGGCAGCTCCCCCTAATCATTTGTAGTTTTTAAAAATCCTTCAATCGAAAAAGCACCCCTTAAAGGCAGAGAGCTACTTTAACTCCCCCAAAACTGTAATATTTATTTACCATGAAAAAGTCACTCTTCCATCGGAAAAAAACGAGTTTATCTGGTTGGACAATCAGACACGGCGCTCGCCATTCTGCATATTGACTACGGGTATATTTGTCTAGCAATGGAGGACAAAGAGAGAGGGAGAGAGAGAGAGAGAGAGAGAGAGCGAGAGCGGAATTCCGTGACCCTCATCACGGACACATTAATGTGACAATTTGCGTTTAAAGCGGAGGAGAAAAAGATTCAACCGAAAAGAGATGGAAAAAAAAATAAAAGTAGATGAATCCAATTATGAGAGAATCCACTGTTGAAATTAATAAAACTTTCCGCGTTACACGAGAGCCCCGGCTATCACCGAGGATTTAACCCCTGGAGGAGAACCGGGAAAGTGGAATTGACGTGGAATCGACGGGAAAAGTGTAGACCCGCGTACTCCATCACTTTCCGTAGCCCAGACAGAAAAAGAAACTGCTAAAAAAATTCATCAAAAAAATACAAAAATAGGAAAAACGTAAAAAATGGTTCGGAGAATTTTGAAGTTGATTTAAAACATTGTGAAAGGACTTGAGAAAAGAATTTAAATGGTTTTTTAGGGTCGATTCTTCTGCTTTTGCAGCAGCGAGGGGACACGGGAGACGAAAGTCTCTGGGAAAAGACGTCTGTGGGGAGAGAAACTTGGGAAAACGGAGCGAGGAAAAGCTCTAGACTCTTGGGGTCGAAAATTCACGAGTCTAATGTGACTGAAAAATTCTTCCCGCACTATTATTATATCGATCGCATATGTATAAAACATGAATTCAACTTCTCGCTCGTTTAAAATTTTTTTAAAACTGCATCGCACTCCAAATAATAACTATAATATTAACAATAAGTAAAAATGACAGGGAAGTGACGGCAAATGACCCCAAACACGAAAAAAATTCATTTAAGAAAAATAAAAAATCATTCAGAGAATTCGAAAGTTAATTTAAATCATTGTAAAAGCACTTGAGAAGAGGATTCGAATGGCTTTTTAGGGTCGATTCTTTCGCTCTCGCAGCAGCGAGGGCACACGGGAGACGAAAGTCTCGGGGAAAAGACGTCTGTGTGGAGAGAAACTTGGGAAAACGGAGCGAGGAAAAGCTCTAGATTCTTGGGGTCGTGAATTCACGAGTCTAATGTGACTGAAAAACTCTTCCCGCACTATTATCATATCGATCGCATAAGTATGAAACATGCATTCAACTTCTCGCTCCCTTGAAATTTTTTAAAACCTCAACACATCCCAAATAAATAGAATCGTTTGTTCGTTGTTTGTTTGTCCTGAAAACAGTGCCATTATCTTGAATAATTGCTATCTACCACTATTTTCTCAGAGGGGCTATATGACACTATGGCTGCGGGTGAAAAAAAAATTTTTATCTCTGCATTTCTGGGGTAAGTGAGGGGCGCAGTGGCATTAGGCGGGCCAGAAAATACAGAATCGACGTTCACCCGGCGGAAAAATTCGATTTTGGCGAAAGTCGACTTTCCCCCCGAAAAAAGCCTAAATACGACACCTTGGCTGCGGGTGAAAAAAAAATTTTTTTTATTTCTTCATTTTTGAAGCGAGTAAGGGGCGCAGTGGCATTAGGCGGGTCAGAAAATACAGAATCGACGTTCACCCGGCGGAAAAATTCGATTTTGGCGAAAGTCGACTTTCCCCCCGAAAAAAGCCTAAATACGACACCTTGGCTGCGGGTGAAAAAAAAATTTTTTTTATTTCTTCATTTTTGAAGCGAGTAAGGGGCGCAGTGGCATTAGGCGGGTCAGAAAATACAGAATCGACGTTCACCCGGCGGAAAAATTCGATTTTGGCGAAAGTCGACTTTCCCCCCGAAAAAAGCCTAAATACGACACCTTGGCTGCGGGTGAAAAAAAAATTTTTTTTATTTCTTCATTTTTGAAGCGAGTAAGGGGCGCAGTGGCATTAGGCGGGTCAGAAAATACAGAATCGACGTTCACCCGGCGGAAAAATTCGATTTTGGCGAAAGTCGACTTTCCCCCCGAAAAAAGCCTAAATACGACACCTTGGCTGCGGGTGAAAAAAAAATTTTTTTTATTTCTTCATTTTTGAAGCGAGTAAGGGGCGCAGTGGCATTAGGCGGGTCAGAAAATACAGAATCGACGTTCACCCGGCGGAAAAATTCGATTTTGGCGAAAGTCGACTTTCCCCCCGAAAAAAGCCTAAATACGACACCTTGGCTGCGGGTGAAAAAAAAATTTTTTTTATTTCTTCATTTTTGAAGCGAGTAAGGGGCGCAGTGGCATTAGGCGGGTCAGAAAATACAGAATCGACGTTCACCCGGCGGAAAAATTCGATTTTGGCGAAAGTCGACTTTCCCCCCGAAAAAAGCCTAAATACGACACCTTGGCTGCGGGTGAAAAAAAAATTTTTTTTATTTCTTCATTTTTGAAGCGAGTAAGGGGCGCAGTGGCATTAGGCGGGTCAGAAAATACAGAATCGACGTTCACCCGGCGGAAAAATTCGATTTTGGCGAAAGTCGACTTTCCCCCCGAAAAAAGCCTAAATACGACACCTTGGCTGCGGGTGAAAAAAAAATTTTTTTTATTTCTTCATTTTTGAAGCGAGTAAGGGGCGCAGTGGCATTAGGCGGGTCAGAAAATACAGAATCGACGTTCACCCGGCGGAAAAATTCGATTTTGGCGAAAGTCGACTTTCCCCCCGAAAAAAGCCTAAATACGACACCTTGGCTGCGGGTGAAAAAAAAATTTTTTTTATTTCTTCATTTTTGAAGCGAGTAAGGGGCGCAGTGGCATTAGGCGGGTCAGAAAATACAGAATCGACGTTCACCCGGCGGAAAAATTCGATTTTGGCGAAAGTCGACTTTCCCCCCGAAAAAAGCCTAAATACGACACCTTGGCTGCGGGTGAAAAAAAAATTTTTTTTATTTCTTCATTTTTGAAGCGAGTAAGGGGCGCAGTGGCATTAGGCGGGTCAGAAAATACAGAATCGACGTTCACCCGGCGGAAAAATTCGATTTTGGCGAAAGTCGACTTTCCCCCCGAAAAAAGCCTAAATACGACACCTTGGCTGCGGGTGAAAAAAAAATTTTTTTTATTTCTTCATTTTTGAAGCGAGTAAGGGGCGCAGTGGCATTAGGCGGGTCAGAAAATACAGAATCGACGTTCACCCGGCGGAAAAATTCGATTTTGGCGAAAGTCGACTTTCCCCCCGAAAAAAGCCTAAATACGACACCTTGGCTGCGGGTGAAAAAAAAATTTTTTTTATTTCTTCATTTTTGAAGCGAGTAAGGGGCGCAGTGGCATTAGGCGGGTCAGAAAATACAGAATCGACGTTCACCCGGCGGAAAAATTCGATTTTGGCGAAAGTCGACTTTCCCCCCGAAAAAAGCCTAAATACGACACCTTGGCTGCGGGTGAAAAAAAAATTTTTTTTATTTCTTCATTTTTGAAGCGAGTAAGGGGCGCAGTGGCATTAGGCGGGTCAGAAAATACAGAATCGACGTTCACCCGGCGGAAAAATTCGATTTTGGCGAAAGTCGACTTTCCCCCCGAAAAAAGCCTAAATACGACACCTTGGCTGCGGGTGAAAAAAAAATTTTTTTTATTTCTTCATTTTTGAAGCGAGTAAGGGGCGCAGTGGCATTAGGCGGGTCAGAAAATACAGAATCGACGTTCACCCGGCGGAAAAATTCGATTTTGGCGAAAGTCGACTTTCCCCCCGAAAAAAGCCTAAATACGACACCTTGGCTGCGGGTGAAAAAAAAATTTTTTTTATTTCTTCATTTTTGAAGCGAGTAAGGGGCGCAGTGGCATTAGGCGGGTCAGAAAATACAGAATCGACGTTCACCCGGCGGAAAAATTCGATTTTGGCGAAAGTCGACTTTCCCCCCGAAAAAAGCCTAAATACGACACCTTGGCTGCGGGTGAAAAAAAAATTTTTTTTATTTCTTCATTTTTGAAGCGAGTAAGGGGCGCAGTGGCATTAGGCGGGTCAGAAAATACAGAATCGACGTTCACCCGGCGGAAAAATTCGATTTTGGCGAAAGTCGACTTTCCCCCCGAAAAAAGCCTAAATACGACACCTTGGCTGCGGGTGAAAAAAAAATTTTTTTTATTTCTTCATTTTTGAAGCGAGTAAGGGGCGCAGTGGCATTAGGCGGGTCAGAAAATACAGAATCGACGTTCACCCGGCGGAAAAATTCGATTTTGGCGAAAGTCGACTTTCCCCCCGAAAAAAGCCTAAATACGACACCTTGGCTGCGGGTGAAAAAAAAATTTTTTTTATTTCTTCATTTTTGAAGCGAGTAAGGGGCGCAGTGGCATTAGGCGGGTCAGAAAATACAGAATCGACGTTCACCCGGCGGAAAAATTCGATTTTGGCGAAAGTCGACTTTCCCCCCGAAAAAAGCCTAAATACGACACCTTGGCTGCGGGTGAAAAAAAAATTTTTTTTATTTCTTCATTTTTGAAGCGAGTAAGGGGCGCAGTGGCATTAGGCGGGTCAGAAAATACAGAATCGACGTTCACCCGGCGGAAAAATTCGATTTTGGCGAAAGTCGACTTTCCCCCCGAAAAAAGCCTAAATACGACACCTTGGCTGCGGGTGAAAAAAAAAATTTTTTTATTTCTTCATTTTTGAAGCGAGTAAGGGGCGCAGTGGCATTAGGCGGGTCAGAAAATACAGAATCGACGTTCACCCGGCGGAAAAATTCGATTTTGGCGAAAGTCGACTTTCCCCCCGAAAAAAGCCTAAATACGACACCTTGGCTGCGGGTGAAAAAAAAAATTTTTTTATTTCTTCATTTTTGAAGCGAGTAAGGGGCGCAGTGGCATTAGGCGGGTCAGAAAATACAGAATCGACGTTCACCCGGCAGAATAATTCGATTTTGGCGAAAGTCGGCTTTCCCCTGGAAAATCCAAGATGACACTTTGGCCCCAGGTGAAAAAAAAAATTTATTTCGACATTTCTGGCGCCTCCGAGTGTTTCATTAGTTTCAGAAACGTTAATCGATATAAAAATTAAGGAATGTAATCGATACTAACTTGCAGAGGCTCGAATAAGCCTTGACGTACTGAGCCTCAATACTCAAAGCCTGGACTAGGTCTAAATTAAACCTCGCCAATAGCCCCTTGAATCATCCTCATTTCAGGCGGGAGTGAACAATGAACTCAAGCCTGTCCCAGGCCTGAGTCCCTGAGCCTCGCCAAACCTAGGTTCGTACAGACTTGTTTCCATCGTCAGCCTATATAANTTTCAGAAACGTTAATCGATATAACAATTAAGGAATGTAATCGATACTAACTTGCAGAGGCTCGAATAAGCCTTGACGTACTGAGCCTCAATACTCAAAGCCTGGACTAGGTCTAAATTAAACCTCGCCAATAGCCCCTTGAATCATCCTCATTTCAGGCGGGAGTGAACAATGAACTCAAGCCTGTCCCAGGCCTGAGTCCCTGAGCCTCGCCAAACCTAGGTTCGTACAGACTTGTTTCCATCGTCAGCCTATATAATTTCTACCTGGGGAGTCTAATGCGAGTTGAGAACATGCATTCAACTTCTTGCTTCCCGTGAAAGAAATTCTTGAAACCCCATCACACTCAAAAAAATAAAAAATCAATGTTCAGTAATTTTCTGCACTAAAATAGCATTTATGTCACTTGTGCGTAAACTAAAATTCTATTTTCCGCACAAGTGATAAAAAAATTATTCCGAAAATAGGTTTAGTCAATGAAATGAAGGAAAAAACAGATGTCACGGAGTCGCGCAGCCGCACCCAAGAACTTTCATCAATTCATTCACTCACTCTGGTAAATTGAAGACACAAACTCTCCCCTTTCACTGTTACGGTGTCGGTGATTCGTCAAAGGCGCCTGAATTTGTTGAATCAGACGAAGAGAAGTAACAGTTCGACGGATGCAGAGGAGACAGAAAGGTTGAGTTACTATTCGTGACATTGAGGACCCTCGACCAGCCACGTGGGAGCTCTTCATCTCTCCAACACTTCTTGTCGTGTGGTACAGTTATTATTGCGGTGTCCAGGCAAGCTGATGGTGTCATCAAAACCACGAGACGGAACAATACATCCTCGATGTGCTCGAGAACTTCCCAAGTGAAATTTCCTAAATATTATTGCGATGGTTTCAGAGCAATAGTGTATTTCTGGACTGTTGGTATGGGGTTTTTTACTGCTGTGAAGTACAAAATTTCTTGACAATTTTTTTTTCTCAGCGTAAGATATTTTTTCTTGTCGATTTTCGAGATAAACCCCCCCCCCTCCCTCGACAAATTCCCATTCCCCAAAAATAATTCAGTGTTTATCACATAAATCCAAGCGATCGTCGACCCGTGACCCCAAGACAATCGTTCAATTCCCAAAAGACCGTGTCCCAAAACAATTGTCCAGATTGGCCGCCCCCCTCGGTATTCCATCCTCCCGAAGAGCGAGCCAAACCCATACCCCAAAGCACGAGAGACAAAACGTCACAAGAGAAAACTGTATTTGGCCGTAGGCGCCAGTCCCCAATACATACCCTCCAACCTATGGATAATGTTCGCAAATCAGGGGTAAGCCTGAGCGACAGAGAGAGGCTTAACGCCCCCTCACTCCAGGGGTAGCGTTAAATAGGAGCTGCACACGAAATCACGGGGCTAGCCATCACATTTGTACTTGCGATATCCGGCAATTGTCGATGCGCCAAAGACCCTTTTTATACACACCACCAAAACCGTATACAAATGGCCGCCCCAACGTTTAACTCACTCCGTTCATCCCCCCCCCCCCCCCCCNCGCTCCCCCCCCCACGGCCCCTGTGGAGTCGGCAGTGTGTACCCCCACAATTCTTTTTTCTGGTGTTTATGTGCATCTAGATACGAACATCTCGAGCGAATAATACAGAGGATAAATGCTACATATTGCTGGGGGTTAACTGACAAATTTGACCCGGGATTTGAATAATGGGGCTTTTATTCTGGGGTTGGCGTGTTTTTCTCACATTTGGAGATGTTTCTGCTGCATTTATTCTTCATTTATTGGCTTCAAACGTGGTTTTTGGGTCCAGAAAGGTGAGGGAATATTATTTTTGTGGTATCCGGTTGAAAAGTGCACTTTTCGGAACGGTCTTGGGTGCGCAAAGCGGTTTTTTTTCGCACGGCGTGCGGAAAGTTCATGAGCATAGGGGAGGGTGTGCCTGTACTGCCCACCTAAGGGGAAATACCAGTTTTATATTTTATATTTCAACTTGAGTATAAAATAGTATATTGTAACCTTAGGGAGTAAAAGTATTTTCACATGAGTCAGAAAATACTTTTACTGCCGTGTGGCACACGATGTTTTATGCTTCGAGGACTGAAAACCGCGATTTTAGAATCGCGGTTTTCCGTCCCTAGAGGCATAAAACGTATTTGTGAGACTTCTTCAACTATTGAACTCGTTATTCTCGAAGTGTAGACGCCTAATTCTCCTTAGAATCCACAAAATTGATTGAAAATAAAAGAGAGAGCCTATTGAGCGGTACTACCCGCCGTCGGGTAATACCGCTCGACACGATTCCAATGCCGCTCATAGAGTTTTGCGTGTATCGCTCGCGCCGCAACCTAACCTGTACTCGAGTGCTGTGGAGCAACTACGTGGCCGATCCTATGAGCGGTATTACCGGCTCCGCTCGGCGTCAACAAAATTGTTGATAATTATTGACATGAGTCGAGTTTTGAGTTCGAATTGGTCTCAAATTAGGCGTGAAAGTACCACGAATCGAATAACCACCGTTTAATATGAGAATTCAGCGTTTGAAACTATCAAAAACCCTAATTAAAAGTCCACAAATGTTGCACTGTAAAGACCTCAAAACTTCGTTACGTATTTTTTCATATTTAAAGTGGTAAATGAAGTGAAAATTTTCTGACAATCACATCCTATCATCAAATTCTTCATAATCAGGAACAGAAAAAAATTTTTAAGTTGATGGTTGCGGAGAAAATCGGGTGAGCGGTACAGGCACACCCTCCCCTATATTTGAGAAGTCTTGTTTGACTCGACTTGCGCCATTCAAGTGAACCATTCGTTAACTATTAACGAATATTCATTTGGTCATATTCAACTCTACCATTCGTTAATAGTTAACGAATCTCGTTTGGAATAAATGAATCGTTCTGTCAGTGGAGAATTGACATCGACATTCATCAATATCGAACTAATAAATTGCGGTTCAAATATTTGTTTGAAAAAAGAATCATGTCTTTGAATGGAATCATCATCATCATTAGGTGATCACGCAACAGAATCCACTCGAACACAGATTTTTCTGTACTGATTTTTGACTCCCCTTCATTTCTATTTTTACAACGTCACGTTCTCTCGCATTTCGAAAGGCACATTTAACCACACACTTGTACCTTTTATACCCCGAGGCACTATCTCGCGTCTCACCTTGTTAGCACTTAATTAACTATTCGCTACGAACGAGTAGAAATACTGGGAGGAGAAATATGCGAAAGCTTCGCACGTTTTTCAATGCAGAGACGTCACTCCATGCACGCGCCCATTTTACCACAACTCTCTCGATTTTTCTAGGTAACACGTGGCGAGTTAATGCCTCACAAAAAATTTTCCAGGAATTCACCCATGTAAATATGACAATTGATAAAACAATTCAATTGTTCAAACAATCGTATTTAAACTCTTCCGATAACAGATACATAATATTAGTTTTTCTTGGATGAACTATTTTCAAAATCGTAACGTATCGCGTGGAAATTTTTTTCATTGTCTTATTTTAATGTTGCTGTTATTTTTCTATTTGTGATTTCTTGTAAACTGATGTATTTGCTCAATGACAATGTTTTACTTGATTAAAATAATACATTTTTCTAGGTGAGGCTTCAAAAGATATTATATATTTCCTACGAATTTACCAAAATAAAAATGATAAAAATAGACAGATCAATGAACTTTCACAATCCAATTGTGAAAACACCAATATTTACTCTTTCATTGAAAGAAAAAAATTGATTTCTCACGATTATATATTGCCAAAAAACGGCACTTTCCAAAGTAATCAACTTATAGTTATTTTAATAATAATATTTTATTTGACCAAAATGAACCATTTTTCTAAGCGTGACTTCAGAAAAAAATTGCTACGAATTTACCAAAGCAAAAATGATAAAAATAGATATCAATTGACATTCCCAATCTAATTGTGCAAACACCAATATTTAATCTCCCTCACCAATACAAAAAATATTAGATTTCTCAAGATTACATATTCTCCAAAAAAGCGTAACATATCGCAAGAAAAATATTTGTTCAATGGCAATTTTTCTTTATCAAATAGCCACCGTTAAATTGTTACCTTTTCAAATCCAAACACTCGAAAACACTAAAGCATCATCTCGACGATTGACGCCCGACAAATATTTGCGGTAATTCATACGATTGTTCGCGGCAGCTTCGTCAACGTTTGAGGAGTCAAGGGGCGAGGGGGAAGCTCTGCCGTCTATCTCTGTTCATAAACTAAAATTCGCCGGCATATCTCCAGCCAAATGCAATAGACTACGAGATGCGAATCAATAATGCAAACTGAGGAATGACAACAAATTTGTATCGCACGGGAATTCTAATTGTGCGACCTCTACAAATTCTCGAGTACATACGATCATATTCGTGGTGGAGTGGGGGTGGGGGAGACCTTTGGGTGGCGTTTTAACACTCGACACGTGAAAATGGTATGAGATGTGGAGGTGGCATTTGTAGGAATAATTTGATTTTAGCAAACGTCCCACGAAACGCTTTGTAAGCCCTGCACATATAGACACGCTGATTCCCCGGGACCCCGGCAGAAGTTTGACGACAAAATATTTGTCGCTCAAACAGCCACGGATACTCAGAGTTCTATGGGGCGGGGAGACGAGCAATCGGAGCGATGAAATGTCTTCAGTGATCTCCAGTTAATCATTTGGAGATCACTTTTTTTTTGTCTTTGTCGTCGTTCGCAATATTTTTTTATTGCGATTCTGAGCTCTCACGAGAATTTTGAGGGGATGATCGTTATTTGAAGTTTCACCAGCGTTTGTTGATGCTCTTTCGTAAATTGTGCTGGATGTCCTTTTTTTAATTAATTGGTTATAATTCAGTAGCGAAGCGGTAAAACGGGTTAAGTCGATTTTGACTTATGGTCCGTTTTTGATTAATATCTCGGAATCTAAAAGAGATAGCAAAATTTTTCTCAGGACCTTTTCTGCAGGGTCAATTGAGGGTTATAAAAAAGATCATAACAGAAATTGTTCTATCTCTTTTAGATCCCGAGATATTCGTCAAAAACTGGGCAATAGTCAAAATCTACTTAACTCGGTTTACCGCTTCGCTATTGAATTATTCTCATTGTAAAAAGCAGTGCGACCGATGGGAATCGCATGTCCCAATTTATCCGCTGTTGAATTTTCTTATTACAGTAAATGATTTGCTCGTGTTCTAATTCCTATGCTCACTGAATAAGATTTTAATCATAATTACAATTAAATTCCTTCTGGAACACAATTTAGAGTGTGAATTTATGGAATTCAATGGTTGTTGATACTCTGGTAAAAGTGCGTGGCCACACTGTTATCAATTTTTAGTTAGTTCACACGGTAATTCAATTAATCTGTTGTTCATCTCATCAATATAATTCCGGGCTTAGAATATTGTCATCTCGTGTTTTCAGCACCAAATTAAAAATTAAAACTTCATTTGGAATATTGAGTCACAGCTTCTTTTTATTCATATCAGAAATTTTGTATTTGGATATTAATATTATTTGTTCAAAGTGAAAAAATCGATCATCATTTTCACTATATTGCATTCAGATTCTCCTATCCTTAACGTCAAAAATGTGAGGTAATCTCGTAATTTTAGCTATTAATTCTCATCAACTTTGTTCGATGAAAACCTTAGTAAACGCGATTTTAAGAAAGTAGAATTATTCTATTTTCATCTGACCTGATGATTTGGACGATTATGATTCGTTTATTCATGTTTTGTAGAGTGGTATTCAATTCTCTTTTCGATTTGACTATGCTTTTTTTAAAAAAAGGATAATATTGAGATGGCAGGCTAACAATGGACCGGCAGACACACTTTTATTAACAATATTCCATGCACAAAAACTAAGGAATTAGAATGCTACGTGAATTATTTATTTAATTACGACTCAGTTGGTTCATTTTTCAATTTTTCTCAGAACTTTCCGAAAGTTTAAACAAATTAAATTATTTATTTATAAACAACGAATGTTTAAAAAATAACAATTCTGTGCGAAATTTCATTTGAACGATGCCGAATATTCATGATTTCTTTCAAATTTTCCTCACGTAATTCAATTGACACATTTGACAATTGAAAATGGTTGAATATGTAGATTTCTGAAATTTACGAATTCTTAAGAATTGAAAAATTTTAATCTCCAAATTTTGGAAATTTTCGTCTCAAATGTTTTTCCAAACATAATTGCAATTAAGATTTCTTTATGATTGCGTTCATCTCAAGAATTGCTAAAAAACGACTGGGAAAAAATCCTGACTTCTTCGTAACACTAATTTATTCTTCATTATTACTGTGTTTTATAAGATGAAAAAATTCTTCTGTCGAAGAGAAATCCTTAAAAATAACTTTTTCACGAGTCTTTTAAAGAACTCTTTAAAAATAACTTTTCACAAATCTCTAAATTTTGAAAATTTTCGTCTCAAATGTTTTTCCAAAAAATAATTGCAATTAAGATTTTTCTTATGATTGCGTTCATCTCAAGAATTGCTTTAAAAAAAATCAGAAAAAATCCTGACTTCTTCATAACAGGAATTTATTCTTCATTATTATGTTTTATGAGATGAAAAAATTCTTCTGTCGAAGAGAAATCCTTAAAAATAACTTTTTCACGAGTCTTTTAAATAACTCTTAAAAAATAACTTTTCACAAATCTCTAAATTTTGGAAATTTTCGTCTCAAATGTTTTTCCAAAAAATAATTGCAATTAAGATTTTTCTTATGATTGCGTTCATCTCAAGATTTGCTTTAAAAAAAATCAGGAAAAATCCTGACTTCTTCATAACAGGAATTTATTCTTCATTATTATGTTTTATGAGATGAAAAAATTCTTCAGTCGAAGAGAAATCATTAAAAATAATTTTTTCACAAGAAGGATTGCCTGTTGATTTTTTGAATTTGAGGATCGACAATTTACAGTTATAAGCTACAGAATTACATAAGTCACAATGGCAACAGAGGGGTTTGAGCACGTGTCGGGTATATCTCATACTTGCGGGTGACAAATACACATATAAAGCCACGGATGTGCAGAGCACATACGACGCTACCTTGGGTACCACGTGTTAACTAGGCTAACCAAGATAATCGCTCATTACGAGCGTTTAGCGTTTAACTCAAAACAGTGGTAACCGAAGGAGTCGAAGGCAAGCGGCTCCTCGGTCATCCAGGGCGGAGGGGATATATTCCCACCGCAAATAAGCGTATGACCAAAATTATATTCGCCGTCGACCCCACGAAAAATCTAAAAATATATTTCAATTTTTTTCCACTCAAATTCTGTTTTTATTTATCATCGAGACATTTAACGGCCTTCACGCACCTAAATTCAAGTGATTTCATCAAGCTTTTTCAACGTATTCATTAATTTTTTTCATATGAGTTGCAAAATAATCGCAAATGCTTCTGGATAAGACTTGGATTACATTTTTGTAATTTAATTTACAAGGGTGAAAGAATGATTCTTGTTAAATAATCCGTAACTTTCGACTGAATGATACGATTTAGATGAGTGAGATCTCAATTTAAAGCTTAAGAAAAGATCTTCAACACGAGGAAAAATTTGTTCAATTTCACTCTGCCAATCTCAAGTTATCAGCGATTAAAAACAAATTAAATGTAAATATTCTCTTTAAAAAATCTAAAAACCAATTTTCCAATTTTTCCTTTCAATTATCTGTTGTGCCATCGTCAAGACATTTACTCAATTCATAAGACTTCAATTCAAGTGTGTAATTCCCTCTAATTTCCCTCAAGTTTTCCCGTTTTTTAAAATAGAATTGCAAGTTTGAAATTTCTCATTAAAAAAAAATCTTTTTTTCCATTTGATTAAACTAATCGAATAAATTGATTAAACTAATTGAATTGACAGATTAAACATCATAATGGGGAAACCTATTTTGCCCCAGGGGTCCTCGAAGAACATCAAATGGAAAAATTTAATTAAAAAAGAGGTAATAAACGTAAACGTATTAAAAAAGTTTTGTAAAAAACGCTCTGTTTGGCTGTAATTGACGTTTTGTTAAACGTAAATTACGTTTAGGTTTTTCTGTGTGTTCTTGGATATCCTTAAACCTCCAAAAAAGCCTTGAAAATGAAGAAAAATCGTTGAAATTTACTCCACTAATCTCAACTTATCAGCGATGAAAAACAAATAAAAAGGAAAATAATTGAAAAAAAACTTCCATTCGAAAGCAAAAAACTCTAAAAATGAATTTTCCAATTCTCCCTTTCAACCCTCTCTTGTATCATCATCAACACATTCACACGGAGAGAAATGTTCAGTAAAAATTACGGAACTCACAATTCACTCACCGATTACGAAATCGACTCAGAAAATTTAAGTGACGGTATCGTAATTTTTCACAGGAGATTCAGATAAAAATTACGGAACGCTCCGGAAAAATTGCGTGACAGTTCCGTAAAATTTCCTACAACCACATTTCGCTCCGGAATTACGGAAAAGATACGTAATTTTTATTGAATATTTCTCTCCGTGCACTGAACTCAACAGACTTCAATTCCAGCGCGCAACTCCCTCCAATTTCCCTGAAGCCTCTAATTTTTAAATACACCTAAAAAAAAATGTAAAGCACTCAACAATAAAAATTGAAATTTCCCCTGGCACCATTCCTCTCGTTAAAACGACATAGTTTTCGCGTCTTGTGCGCGCGCGCGACTCGCATATGGCCGCGGAAGGTCGAGTGACGTGGTACCGAGTCCCCGGCTGCGCAAATATTGATCGAGGTGTCGGCGTGTCGAATAATTCCACCGAATACCAAAGGTGGATGTTGGAGAACCCAGGGATGATGATTCTTGTTGTCGAAAATAAATAATAAACCGGCGATTGAGTAATGCATAGTAATTGGAGCGATCGAAGGGAGATGCTAGGTGGTTTTAGTTGCTGGTGATGGGGTTTTTTGAGGGGCTTTTTGTGCTCAAGTGGACAGGGGGGGTCACGACGCCCAGCTGCGCTGCATCGAGGGCCCTAGGCCACACGGGGGTGGTTTGACGCGTGTACTCGAACCACCGTCCGTCTGCCACCTGTTTTCAGGAGGTATACCCACCCCCTGCAGCGACCGCTGTATCGTTCAATTACCTAATACGGGTGTAAACCACGAGATCTCCGTGATAAATTTGTCAATCTGGGGATTTTTAGATTAGGGAGATTGCGGGGGATATTCTATCGGTACGTTTATCGGATTTGAGAGGAAAATTATAAGGGGGGGGGGGGAGAGGCTGAGGGAATTCCCGATTCAATACCCTGTTGATAAACCCATTTTGCCCTGGGGTTTTTGCTGGAGAAATTCAACATTTTGCAGTATTTTACCATTTTTTTGGTTTTTGAGCTGATTAATATCGTTAAATCGGTGGATCGGAATAACGAAGACCCATTCTGTTTCAGGGGTTCTTGAAAAACTCCGAAAACTGAAATTCAATTTTTTAAAAATAATTTCTGGGTTTAATGGAAGAAATTCAAAAAAATGAGTTGAAATTTTGTTTTTTTTGTACTTTCTTGTACGATTGGAGGAGAAACTAAAGAGGGAGAGGGAGTTGATGATTTTGGTATTGAAAAGGTGAGAAAATTCGCGATATTAAACCTTACGAAGGAATCTATTTGGCTCCAGAGCTTGCGAAAAAATTAAAGAACTCATTTTGAATTTTTCCATAATTTTTTTTTCATTTGTTTAAACTCGTGGAATCGATAAACTAAATATCGTAATAGTAGAACCGATTTTGCCCTCGGGGTTCTTGTTAACTTCATTGACTAAATCCGCATTTTTTTCTGAAATAATCATGTTTTTGGGTTAATTGAACAAATTAAATTAATGAATAGTTAAAATACTAATTTTTGAAAATTTGTTTGGTGATAAATTTTGACATTTTTGTGATTTGAGAAAAAAATATAAAGGAAAGGGGTTTGAAAATGGGCGCATTAAAAAGGTGAAAAAAATTCCCATTCAAAGCCCTACAAATTGACCCATATTGCCCCTACGGTTTATGAAAATACTGAAGAAAATAATTTTCAAATTTTCTACAATTCCCAGTCCCAATAATCCCAATAATTAATTAAACGAATTCAATAGATGAATTAAAATTGATGATAACAGACCCCATTTTGCCCCAGAAAATTTACGTTTTTGTTTGTTTTCTCCCAGTCAATTGAACAAATTAAATTAATCAACAATCGAATATGAATTTTTATAATTCCGTCTGGCTTGTCAAACGCATGAATTTATTCAGTCATTCGACTGAAGCTCAAATTGTTTAATTAATGAGACAATTAGCGGGATTAATCTCCACCGTAAATTGGAATCAGAGTCATCCATCGGTTTTCCATAATGGATCGTTTGCTCGGTGGTCGACACGATGAGTAGTCGGCAAACACTGGAAAATTCTTTTCCTTTTTTTTCTGTTCTCCACGTTGATTTTGCATCACTGATCGATTCCCCTCCACGTGTAGGCACGTTTTTAGGTATATTACGAGTCTGTTTAATCTCTGTATTCCTTTTTTCAAGTGGCCCATGTGGATATCCCACGGTTACGTCCGCTCTCGGGTTCTCGATTTAAAAGGCAATCGCCCGGGGAACACTCGTAACAAAAGGCGGGATGAAAGTTAATCGTGAACGAATACACTCGGTGTGATGCAAACTATCTGTTGATGATTGTGGAAGGAAATATGGAGATTTCATTCCCTCGAGGCAGTTCCGAGTTACACTCCCACGGACGGATTTTCGAGTTTTAGAGGGGAAAAGTAAATTTTAATTGATAATTTCACAAATTTGGAAGTTCGAGTGTTAAAAATTTTCCACTGATTTTTGCAATAAGACTCTGGAACACTAATTAATTTAATTTATTTTTAATTTTTATTGAAGAGTCGTTGAATTCATTTCAGTTGAATTATTTCGGGAAAATTAATGATAAACGAAGATATTCCTCTTTGAATTCCTGAAAAATTCTTAGAATTCCGAGAATTTTAGAGGAATTCCCTGAAAATTCAAGGGAATTTGGCAGTGAATATTCATTTTCACTTGAAAACTAAAGTAAATTGGGGCATTCATTTTTCGAGTTTTAGAGGGGAAAAGTTAATTTTAATTGATAATTTCACAAATTTGGAAGTTCGAGTGTTAAAAATTTTCCACTGATTTTTGCAATAAGACTCTGGGACACTAATTAATTTAATTTATTTTTAATTTTTATTGAAGAGTCGTTGAATTCATTTCAGTTGAATTATTTCGGGAAAATTAAGATAAACGAAGATATTCCTCTTTGAATTCCTGAAAAATTCTTAGAATTCCGAGAATTTTAGAGGAATTCCCTGAAAATTCAAGGGAATTTGGCAGTGAATATTCATTTTCACTTGAAAACTAAAGTAAATTGGGGCATTCATTTTTCGAGTTTTAGAGGGGAAAAGTTAATTTTAATTGATAATTTCACAAATTTGGAAGTTCGAGTGTTAAAAATTTTCCACTGATTTTTGCAATAAGACTCTGGGACACTAATTAATTTAATTTATTTTTAATTTTTATTGAAGAGTCGTTGAATTCATTTCAGTTGAATTATTTCGGGAAAATTAAGATAAACGAAGATATTCCTCTTTGAATTCCTGAAAAATTCTTAGAATTCCGAGAATTTTAGAGGAATTCCCTGAAAATTCAAGGGAATTTGGCAGTGAATATTCATTTTCACTTGAAAACTAAAGTAAATTGGGGCATTCATTTTTCGAGTTTTAGAGCGGAAAAGTAAATTTTAATTGATAATTTCACAAATTTGGAAGTTCGAGTGTTAAAAATTTTCCACTGATTTTTGCAATAAGACTCTTGGACATTTATTAATTTAATTTATTTTTAATTTTCATTGAAGAGTCGTTGAATTCATTTCAGTTGAATTATTTCGGGAAAATTAATGATAAACGAAGATATTCCTCTTTGAATTCCTGAAAAATTCTTAAAATTCCGAGAATTTTAGAGGAATTCCCTGAAAATTCAAGGGAGTTTGGCAGTGAATATTCATTTTCACTTGAAAACTAAAGTAAATTGGGGCATTCATTTTTCGAGTTTTAGAGCGGAAAAGTTAATTTTAATTGATAATTTCATAAATTTGGAAATTCGAGTGTAATAATTTCACTTCCAATTACGTTGTTAAAAATATGGGCTGAAATTTACGATACATTTTTGAAAAATTAACATCAAATTATGGATTCACAGAATTTACAAGGAATTTCGCCACGGAAAATTCACAATTCAATGAAGAAATCAATATATTGCTGGTTTCTATAGAAACCAGCAATTTATTATTTATTATTCCATGAAAATGACTAAAAATTAAGAGAATTTAGGGAAAAATGAATGAATTTAGCTGAATTTTAGCTGTATCAATTAATAGATTTGGAATAATACGATTCAGGGTAGTTTGGTATTGAATATGATTATTTTTATTAAAAATTCACTGATTCAAGAAATTCTCATTTTCCTGCCGTTAAAAAATTTGGCTGAATTTTCCGGAAAAGACCTTGAATTCCATTTTTTGGGGGAAACAAAAATGGAATTTCAGGTTTGTCTGAAAATTCTTAGTGAAGCCCCAATTTTTAGCGACAGGAAGACGGAACTTTAATAATTTAGCTGAATTTCCCCGTGAAAATGAGTATGCCCTGCCAAATTCCCTTGAATTTTCAGGAAATTCAGAGAATTCTGGAATTCAAGGAGAGATTGCGTTGAATTTCCCTGATTTACATTAATTTTCCCGGAATAATTGAACTGAAATTCACAGTTCCCACGAATTTGTCCCTGAAGTTATGAATTCTCAATTAAAAAATTCCTCAAAATTTCCGTGAAAAATTTTTAACAATGCAATTTTTCAGAAATTCCAAGTCTTCTATCCCCAAAATTTCAATACATTTCAAACCCTGCATTGCAATAACTCCTCTGACATTTCATCAATTCTTCAAATAAAAAATCTCATCAATTCCTCAAACAAAAAAAATCACCTCCTTGAAATAAAGAAAATAATGATTTAATAGGAGCCCCGAGGGCAACTCCCACGTCGTAATATCGACTCCGACAATTTCCCATGCGTTCATCAGATGTCCCACCTACCATGCCAATAGAAAAAGAGCCGAGGGGCCTCAAAGGGTGGCGAGAGCGGCACGCGGCACGCTCAGTGCCTCCACTTCCCTCAGCGAGAATCGTTGCTCATAGACGGATCATTCGACGTTATGAACCGTTGGATGTGCGGGGGGGCACAAGCGGAATGTTTTGACAGAGCGGTGGGTCCACGTGGCGCTTAGCTGTTTGTAAAACACTGACGGCTCTTTGTCGTATTCGATATTACCCCGCCTTCGATCTGCATTCGAGGAAGTGAAAAAATATGTGCGTTTTATCGAGGTGGAACGGAGCCACGCGCTGTTACCAATCCGGCATTGTTGTGGCTCAAGAGTACCTATTGTACCACGAATTGCCGTGATTTCATTCACCCCCCACTTCATCCTTCATTACAATGAAGCACTCGTATGATTGGGGCTTTAATCAATTCACACCTATCAATTTATATTCGCAATTTCCAAAAATCATGAATCGATTATTTTATTCATGGAATGTAAATGGCGTTGGAAACTGGCTTTTAATAATTTTTTAATTCGGGGAACGGGGGGAATTCAATTGGGGGATAATTCAGTTTTTAATTAGTCGTTAACCAAAAGTCGTTATTGATGTAATTAAATGTTTGGAGGATCATAAAAAAAATTATGACTTGTGCGTAAAGTGAAATTCACTGTTGGAATTTTTTTGAAAATTGAGTAATATTTGTACTTAAATTCTCAATGTTGTAAATTTAAATTCAATTTAAGATCAAATCGCGAATGGATTCTCTCTTTCAGGGTGGAAATTCAGGATAATTGGGTTTTTCATGTGTTAGATTATGACTGATATTTCAATGAAATCTTAGAATTTTAGAATCCATTGCGGAAAATTGTTGCTTGAATTTTCAGATTATTTCATAATTATCGTTATCATGCAGATCTGAAAATTGCAATTCCATTGAATTCTCCAGACTTCAACTGATGTTTCAATAACAAAATACATGAAAATTTCGTGTGAATGAGTGACTGTTAAAAATTTCAAGATTTTTTACTCGAAACAGCGTCCGAGTGTGCAAAATCCCACTTTCCACACATCGGGATGAAAAATAGGATTCGACACTCGTGAGAAAAGTGTTCTTTGACCATTGGGAGGGCAGCGCTCACCTTCGGCGAGCGCTGCACACCTCCCACGAATTAAAAAACACATTTAAACATTCGTATCGAAATATACTATTCCAGTACTCGTACTAGAATTTTTTCTAGAAAATTTCTCTCCGTGTATTATTTCAATACCGTGCTACCACAGTAACTGTTCTGGAATTTCATTCCCCGTGTGCCTGAAAACTGCATTTTTCGAAACGGTCTAGTGTGCGTAAAGCTGTCGTTCACGGAAAAAATTATTTCTGGTTGATAATTCATTTTTTCCAACAACTAGTTGATGAATTTTACCAAATAATTTTCTCCGTGTGCGATCCTTATGAGATTGATCCCTTCAAAAAACTAAAAAACCGTGAATACAATATTTAATCACCAGCCTTCAATACTCCCTTAATCACAGCTAAGCACAAATTAGTCAATTCCCCGAATGAACAGGTGAAGCAATAAACACGGAAAAAACCGAAAGGGTTGAGTGTATCATGGAGTCGTCACGCGAATGTTTAAGTTGAAAAAAATCGAGGGGTCATTAAAAAAGGGGTAAAACGTCGGGATCCGGTGAGCGGAGTAAAAATGTACAGATCGTGACGGGTACAATGTCCGTATTGTTTGTGCAACGAAAGTAGTGAGCCCCCCCCCCCCCCCCCCCCCCCCCCCCCCCCCCCCCCCCCCCCCCCCCCCCCCCCCCCCCCCCCCCCCCCCCCCCCCCCCCCCCCCCCCCCCNGTGTATCATGGAGTCGTCACGCGAATGTTTAAGTTGAAAAAAATCGAGGGGTCATTAAAAAAGGGGTAAAACGTCGGGATCCGGTGAGCGGAGTAAAAATGTACAGATCGTGACGGGTACAATGTCCGTATTGTTTGTGCAACGAAAGTAGTGAGCCCCCCCGCCCCCCCTCCCCCTCCCGCACTCTCCTCCCTCGCGACTCTGGCGGGTGTTTACGCCGGGCAAATAGGCAAACAAGGAATTGCGAGCACTTTACGGGTGTATATATGTGGTGAAGGTGCATCGACTTTACCTGGAAAAGTATCTCCCGGGGTGAATGATTACAGTAAAGCCAGATGATGATTAAAAAGGAGAGGACTCCGATAAAATCGAAGGGTAAATGAGCGGTTGTGGATGAATGAAACTTCGTTCACGTAAAATTCAAATTGGCCGTTCCATGTATAATATTTATTAATTATTCAACTTCATCAATGTGTTTGAACAAAGCAGTTAAGGGGGGCTCACCCTCCCAAAGAAAAAAAACATTTCCGTTTGGCGAGGAAAAATCGGTAGGGGGGGGGTTCATCTCCAAAAAAAACTAGGAAGTTCATCTTCAAAAAAAAACTACTAAGGAAGTGCGCAAACCCGTCAGACTTACTTCGTCGTGCACTTAAACTAGATCTGTGTAATTCCTTAACCCTAGTTTGGTCACCATAGGCAACTCTGCGACTTCCGCCACCTCCGCAGGATCCGCTGGCGTGTTATTTAGGCGCCACCGTTGCCGCATTCACTCTACACTGACGAGACGCGTTTAGCGAGATTCCGGCAACGTCGCGTAACGCGCGTTTTCCTTTAACATGCGGAAAAATACTCCGTCTGTTGGAAATAATTTGTTTTCTTTATGAATTCCGGGAATTATGCTATTCTAAAACTACTATAGTTTCTTAGACATTTCAATTGAAGAAGACAAATCTTTTTATTTGAGGCATGAAGTCGATTTCATGCCTAAAAAAATAAACTTTCCGAAAGTTGAAACTATTTCAGATATTCATTTATAAACAACGAATACTTAAAAAAATAATAATTCTGTGCAAAATGTTGTTTGAATGACGCAGAATATTCATGATTATTTTTCCGAATTTCATCTCACGCAATTTAATTGAGAAATTTAATGATTAAATTGTTGTTGAATGTGTAGTGTGGTCTGTACCAAACTGTAAAAAATACTTGGATATCCCTAATGTGAAGATCCATTTTACTTTCCCTTAGATTAGAGGTAAACAAATTAGATGGAGAAGATAATTAGAGGCAAAGGGTCAGGATTTTATGCTCGTGTGGTGCGTGGGGTCAGATATTGCGGCAAGAATCGACCAGAGTATTTTGTACGTTGGACCCAAGGACTACTTATCTCGAGGACAAACATTGAAATCACTGATTCATTCGAAAATACCAGATGAGCTGGTCACCTTCAACCTTCAGCCTATTTGTGTTTACATTTTACTTTTCTGAAACGAAGCCGAAAATTAAAAATTATCAGGCCAAACTTTTGTTTGCCCTGTTCCTTCGAACGAGTAGCGGCAATTACATATTTATTAGACAGATAATCACTGCTGATTGGGGGAGGGAAAAGGGTTAAACGCGACAAGTCAGTCTGCGCTGTGTTGTTTGCAGCATATGTGCACTGGTCAAACATTTCTCCGTGACTTACGATAGACACTCGACGTTGATATACGTGTAAATTTGACTCCAGTCTTTTAGTACCACGCGAGAGGGAGATACATTTTTTTGGACAACTAACGCCATATGCTTGCACTTGTCATGTCAATCTTTGCGTTTGTGTATTTGAGGAAAGCGTGAGTTCTATTGTCGCGTAATGAGGGTACACTGATAGAATGATTCATTTATTCCAAACGAAATTCGTTAACTATTAACGAATGGTAGAGTTGAATATGACCAAATGAATATTCGTTAATAGTTAACAAATTTTTTAAGCCATCATTCAATCAATTCAGAGCATTTTTTTTAGTTGTCGTGGGACAACCGATTTGCGACGAAATTCGAAAATTAAAAAAACTAATGATGAATTAAAATTTAATCAATGGCGATTGATAGGGTTCAGATGAATATATTTCCTGAATTTCAAATCAATTAAAAATTCATGTAGTGAAATTCCAATTCTATTAAACAGTATAATTAACAAAATTTACAGACTTTAATGCGCGATTTCATAATTAAATGCAGACTTACAGGAAAAATATATTTAGCGAATCTTCCCAACATTTTTCAACCGCTCGGTCACAACACATATTCCCCAACAGTTCGTCAATCGGACACGGGATCACCGACGGGCTAGCCCTGGGTGTCGTAAAAAATTCATTACCTAACGTGCCGAAGAAATCGATCGACAATCCGTGTAATTGCGTGACCCCCAGCGCCTCCACGAGGACCTCACGGATCAGTCTCGTTATGTGTTATTAACAATCGTGTCATTATTACTTGTGTTAAGAGAAATTGCGGTTTCTCTTGTCCTCAGCGATGAAAAAATGCCATCACAACAGAGCAAAACAGGAAGAATTCAAAGTTTTTGGTTTTTATAAAATAGAAAAAAAATTGTTTCATCACAGAAAAAAAATTTTTTTCATCTTCAAAAAAATTTTAATGATTTTCAGAAGTCTATCACCAATTATTAGTGATACTGAGCAGAGGAAAAAAATTTTTGTCAGGAACATGTCGCAGATTTCCAAGGACATGTCACTGATTTTCAGGAATTTATCCCCAATTATTAGGCACTAACACAAATATTATCGGAGCAGCTGGAGAGTACATCGATAATGAAAAGATCTCGTAGGCAAGCGCTCAAATCAATCGAGAAAGATTTATCACCGAACAAAGTACGAAACTGTCACGTAATTTTTCCCGAAGAAGTAAAATCCTACAAAAACTTCCCGACTTATTATGCCTCCAAAATCAAAAATTTTTGAACGTTCAACAATTTTTATGAAGCTGGTGAGTTATTTCTACGTTCCGTTCCGTAAAATTTCTCAATCGTTGGGGAAAAATTACGGAACGGCTTTGTTGTCGGTGCATCATCAGACGGGTGGTTAATTTTTACGGAACAAATCGTAGAATTTACGTGGCGATCCGTACAATTTCAGTTCCGACTCTCACTTTTTATTAAATTTTAATTCGCTCGTGGATTACGTTTAAACGTAATTTTTACGTTTTTTCCTGCTAATTTTTATTGAACTTTTCTCTCCGTGTAACCTTTCATGAATTTCCAGAACAATGGACATCTCAAATTATATTACTATTTGTAAAATTCAGTGCTAATTCAGTGCCAAATTCTGAAATTCTGTCATTTTGTCACTTATTTTCAGATTAATGTCACTGATTTTTCAGGAACTCACTTCTAATTTATATGAATCTATCACCAAATTTCATTGATAAAAATCACTCATGACTATAAGATCATTCTAGCCAGTGTCCAGGATCACCAATAATTGGTGACAGATTTATGAAAATCAGTGACATTTCTCTGAAAATCAAACCTGAAAATCATTAGTTTTCTCCGTGTGAATAAAAAATTAACTGACACGAGATATAAAAAAAACATGGTGTGAAAACAAACGTAACCTATGCCGATCGTTAAAATTTTAGGGCAGAGTTGTCGGAAAGGTGAGGATAGAGCCAAAAAAAATGAAGAAAAACACGGCAGTTATTTTCAGAGGTAAGGAAACGTCACCTGATAACGATATTTGTCTTTCTGTCACGCTCCATCACGAGTGACGAATAATGTTGGGTTTTTCTTTTTTTTTTTCAGGCACCTTCAGACATCTTCGAGTATTATTCAAGAATTTCCAGAGTCATAAACACGATAAGAGAGAGGAAATAAGACTTCATTTTGGGGAGTTGTAATACCTGTTGTTTAATGGCCTCTTCATTATTCTTAAATAACCATTTGCATAACCCTGATTGCTTAATTGAGGGGCCGTTTTTTCCGGAAAAAAGTGAATCCTGATTAGAGAGAAAATTTTTTCGGGGGTATGGGAGAGGTGAATCTTTAATTTGATTGGACTGTGAGGAAACACGCGGATCGCGAGGTATAATTAATTGTACCAACTGAGTTTCAACGCTGGGAATCCAACCAGGTGGACATGATTCGTCTAACGAGGCGAGATTCTTAAATTAACGAGGTGCTCGGTCTCTATTTTGGTCTTTTTCTTCCTCCAAATTAACTGTTTTATATTCGATTTGACGCTTCGATGAAAATCGAATCGCGAGTTGCTGAATCGAGATGGAGTAATTTGGATTATAAGTATTTCCGATGAATATTTGGGTTGGATAAATGCAATATTAAACATTTCTGGCTCACATTCTCGGTGATCTTTTGAGAAATTTTTAATGCGTTAGAGTTCCATTGAAATTTTAAGGAATTTCATCATTGTAATTTTAAAATCGTGTGGATCTAGAAGGTTTCGTCTCCTGCTTGCTTCGCTCGCCAATCCCAGGGGGCTTTGCCCCCCCGCTCGCTTCGCTCGCCAATCCCGGGGGGCTTTGCCCCCCCCCGCTCACTTCGCTCACTCTTCCCGAATCTCCTTGGGTATGTTCAAGTGTTCGTATTATCCATAAGTAAAAGATCCATGAGCGTTACCAGGCTTTTTTCTTTGGTTTCTATGCTCAAGTTCTTTTTCCTTTTCTATAAACCATGTATATAGTACAATCTTTGGAAAGCTCATTAAATGAGTTCCAAAGTGACGTCTGTTTCATCCAATTCTGACCATTTTTCATTGAGTTATGAGAGTTTTAGGCGATAAGTGAATTTTCATGTTTCACTTGAAAAATTAACTTCGGATGGATTTTTCGATGCTTTCAAGTGGCTGAAACAAAGATATTTATACATCATTTTGAAAAACACGTACTGTTTTTCGAAATGGTGTATTAAAAATGCGATTTAATTAGATTTTCATCAATTTATTACAGTTTTTTTCCATTTTTTATGTTTTGTCACACCTAGAAAATAGCAGTTTTTGTGATTTATCAAGAGTTTATACTTAATCAACGGGGATATATCATATATCAATTCGAAGGTTTCATCGGGATCTTCAAATTGATACCTCGTATTATGGATTCCAACCATTAGATCAATTGTTACAAGCGATAATGCATCGATTTTGGCATGTCACGTTTTGAAAATTTCCATTTTTTTTCTATAAACGATGATATTTTCTGTTTTTTTCTTCAAGTTTGTGGGAATATGTTATATATAATTCAAAGCACATTAAATTACCTTCAAATTGACCCCTGAACTATTTAATTACAGCCAAGTTTGATCAACTTATAGGAGATTTTATCTAAAAATTGAATTTCTTGATTTTTTTCTGAATTCAGATTAGTTCGCATTTTTCAATCACTATCGTTGAAGTAAAGTGAAGAATTCGTACATCATTTTGAAGAGTATTGTTAGTTCTTCAAAATGGTACACAAAAAATCTGATTTCGTGGAATTTTCATCCAATTATGGTAGATTGTTTCTATTTTTTACTTCATGTCACACTTGAAAAATCATAGTTTCTGACAAAAAATGATGCTTTGGACTTCACCAGCGGGGATGTATTATATACTAATTTGAAGATCTTATCGAGATCTTGCAATTAATACCGTGTTTTTTCCATTCCATCCAATAGATAAATTCTGATAAGCAATAATAATTTGATTTTGGAATATCACGCTGCGAAAATTCAAATTTTTTCCTCTTCATGAGGAAAATTTCCTCGGTTATTGTCCAAATCTGTGTAAGTACCTAATGCTTAAATATGGAAAGATCACATTTACGTTCAAAAAATTGACACCAAACTGATGCCCCATTAAAAGTGCATTGATATTTTCCATTTTTCAAAATCATTTATTGGTAATGATGAAGCTTTCGATTCGATCCGTCAATTTGTATGATGAATCAATTTGAACATCGTTATCATTTGTGAAGTTGTCAGGAGAATGAAGTGAAGTTTCTGTTTAAAGTTGGTTTATAGTTGGTTAATTTAATTGTCACAATAATTATAATTATTTCTGATATAAAAATTAAAACATGATTAAAATATAATAAAAAAATGGACATAATGTAGGATCACGTAAGTCGGGGGATTTATAATTCATGAAAATGACGACAAATATCAATTTCATGCAACCTAGGTAGCGCGCGCGAAGCGCGCGATCTGCCTAGTATAGAAAAAAAATTGATGGAGAATTCCTCGGACGTGGTCTTTCACGCATTAGAAATCCACTAAAATTTCAAGGAATTTCATTATTGGAATTTCAATTTATTATAACACAGGGGGGCTTTACTCCCTGCTCGTTTCTCTCGCCAACCCCGGGGAGCTTCGCCCCCCCCCCTCCCGCTCGCTTCGCTCACTCCCTCCGAATCTTCTTGGGTATGTTTAAGTGTTCGTATTACGTAGCAAAAAAATTGATGGAGAATTCCTCGGACGTGGTCTTTCACGCATTAGAATTCCATTGAAATTTCAAGGAATTTCATCATTGCAAATTCAAAATATTATGATATTAGGGAGGTTCGCCCCCTGCTCGCTTCGCTCTCCAACCCCGTGAGGCCTTCCCCCCCTCGCTCGCTTCGCTCACTCCCACCCAATCTCCTTGGTCTTCGTATTATCCTTCCTAAAAAAAAAAACATGGGCAATATCTCGAATCAAAAATGAAGAAATGGAGAAAGTAAGGTGGTTTTCATGAGTACAAGCGCCTTCCGTCAAATTTCCATGAAGCCCGCCTAACAAGCAAAAGAGAATTGAATACCATTCTATGAAACATGAATAAACGAATCATAATTGTCCAAATCATTTAGGTCAGAGGAAAGTAGAATAATTCTACTTTCTTAATATTGCGTTTAGTAAAGGTTTTCTTCGAAAAAAGTTGGTTACAATTAATAGCTAGAATTATGAGATTATCTCATATTTTTGACGTTAGGGATAGGAGAATCTGAATGCAATATAGTGAAAATGATGATCGATTTTTTTACTTTGAACAAATAATATTAATATCCAGATACAAAATTTCTGATATGAATAAAAAGAAGCTGTGACTCAATATTCCAAATGAAGTTTTAATTTTTAATTTGGTGCTGAAGACACGAGATGACAATATTCCAAGCACGGAATTGTATTGATGAGATGAACAACAGATCAATTGAATTACCGTGTGAACTAACTAAAAATTGATAACGCACTTTTACCAGACTATCAACTAACATTGAATTCCAGAAATTCACACTTTAAAGTGTTTTCTAGAAGGAATTGAATTGTAATTATGATTAAAATCTTCGTAATACGAAAATTCAACAGCTGACAAATTGGTGCATATGATTCTCGCAGTTGCATAGCTTTTTGCAATGAGAATGATTATAAACAATTAATTGAATAAAGGAATATTGCATCTGACAGGAAAAATATTTATGGTGAATATGTTCACGAGATATATTTGAGTAATAACATTCTCTTGTGAAAAATATATATTTCGATATAAGAATAATGTTTTTTATTTTTTTTTAATTTTTTTTTTTTTAAGTTTTCGAGAATTATATATTTTATGTCATTGGTGCCCAGAATCACGCGATTCTAACCTCGCCTCGCTCGGTAGAATCGCGAATTCTGGGCCCTATGACATAAAATAGTATACGAAACTCGTGCGTAATGGTTTTTTTTTGACTCGTGGGATTGTAAAACTCGCCTTCGGCTCGTTTTACTTCCCTCGAGCTTCCCACGAGCCAAAAAACCCATTACGCACTTGTTGCGTAATATACTATTATGTATGAAATTGGCCCGTGCGCATATATAATTATCCAAATATATATTTTTCCATACGGGAAGTGCCGCAAGAGAATGTGTATAATAATATTACTCAAATATATCCCATGAAAATACTCACCACAAATATTTTCCACGCACAACTCCCTCAAGTGAGTTCAGTCTACGAGACAATTCTCAACCGTGCATTAAAACGTTAAACACTCTTTTATCATCTCCTCTCAACTTTCTGACGGTTTTTAACCGAGTTTGATGTGTATTTGCGTTTGGAGTTTCATCGATTTACCGGTATAGGCCCCCTCGGCCATTCACACAAGCCATTTAATATACCTGTATATACGTCCTTTGGCTCTTGGTATCCACGTTCACTCTTTTGCCCGAGCGAGGAACAGCACTCCGAATAATTGAGGGAGGCTAATGGATCCGCGGTGGGCTCCCTGTTTGCACAGTTTTAAAACACGACCGCCTGGGCGAAAAGGACGCTCCTTTTTCTCCCTCTCGAGCCCTTGGCTTTCCCGTACCGATATATTGCACACTGTGCGCTCTCGAGTGAGGGGATTTTGAAAGAAATATCTGAGAATGTTCTGATCTCTCAACATCATCTTTTAAATTGTTCGAGGATAATTTAAGGATATGACCAAATCCACGCCAAATCATCAGGCCAAAAAAGTCGAGGCTGGGGATTTTTGTCTCAATTTTTTTCTGAAAACATGGCGATTGACGAAAATTTTGAAGAAAGAAAAATTGAAAAATATTGGTAATTACGTAGAATAAAATTTGATCATCACATATTAATTTTTACTAAATTAGGGATAGAAATGAGGAAACGATGACTCATGATACACTTTTACAGAACGGTAGGATAATTTTTATCAAAAATTTCTCTCCACGTCGATTTCAACGAAGCGCCCATCTCACGTTAAATAATTCCCAACATTTTTCTCTCGGCATAAAAAATTCAAAACTCAAAGGATTACCGTCGCCGTCAGCATATGCAGTCTCACGGACATTTCTCTGGGATATCTTATCGTTCCGTTATCAGGCAAATGTATTTATGGGGTAGAATATGAACCTCAGGAGAGAACACCTCAGATAACAGCGTGAGGAATTTTTTCAAAATAAGGAGGAAAAATATGTCATCTGCAACTCATTGTGGTGTAACGATGAAAAAAATAACGAGAGAGATTTATGACTTTCTCCTCGGGTACTCGGTGCGACCTCTAACAGTTTATTGTCTCAATTTTTTGAGGTTTTGGGGATTTATTGGCTGACACAATGAGTGATAATCTTATCTGTGCAGTATAATTACGCAATCGAAAGTCAAAATTTTTAAAGAAATGCAGAGAAAAAAGTTTCTTGTTTCCAGTAACACTGAAAGCAAGAAACTTTTTAAATAATTTTTCTCAAGCCGTTTTCTCAGAGAAAAAAGTTTTTTTTTTTAATCGTTATTTTACATCGCTTCGACTCGGTTAGGGTATACTGCGATGATGATCAAGACTTTAAATGGTTAGATCGCACCATTCTACCCAGCCGGGATTTGAACTCGGAACTTTTCGCATGCCAGGCAACGAACCTACCCACTGCGCCAAGCCACCGGGCACATAGAGGGAAAAAAAAAAAAAAAAAAAAAAAAAAAAAAAAAAAAAAAAGTTTGAGAAGAATCATCAAACAAAAGTCAAAAATGGAATCTTTTCTTTAAAAAAGCACGAACAATATCTTTAATCGAAAATGAGAAATCGAACATGGCGGATATTTCAAACGAATGGAGAAAGTAAAGCGGTTTTCATGAGTAGAGAATTGAATGCTGCACGTTAAAAATTTTCCTCTGCACACGGAGAGAAATGTTCAGTAAAAATTGCGGAACTCACAGTTCGTGAGTTCGACTCAGAAAATTTGAGTGATGGTATCGTAATTTTTCAAAGGAGATTCAGGTAAAAATTACGGAACGCTCTGAAAAAATTCCGTGATTTTACATTTCGCTCTGGAGTTACGGAAAAGATTCGTAATTTTTATTGAATATTTCTCTCCGTGTGAATTTCCCGTGCCAAATTCCGGAAATTTGTATCGTGTTCAAGTGCCACTGAAATTTCAGGAAATCTTGTCATGGAAAAATCAAATATTCCATTGATTTTCTGTTGAAATGATCTGGAAATCAATAAAATACTTGATTTCTCAGTTCAATTGTTCTGTGAAAATTCAGAAAAATCCTGGAAAAATTGAAAATTCATGTCATTTTGTTTCTGAATATTCATGTTCCTTGAAAATTCAATCAAGTTGTGAAATATCCATCTCACTCCCACTGAAAACTCATGAATTTCTATGAATTCTACTAAAAACTTGAAATGTCATAACCCATTTGTTCCTAAATCCGATTCAATGTCACTCTCATGAGATTAACTATAATATCTTTCATGAAATATCAAAAAATTTCCAACAGTGTATTCTACGAAACATGAATAAACGAACCATAATTGTCCAAATAATTTAGGTCGGACGAAAATAGAATAATTCTACTTCCTTAATATTGCGTTTAATGGAATAATTTTTTGATGGAACGCAGGGTAAATTGTACAGTTTCTTCCCAAATTTCCCTCACGTTCAGTAAATTTTCCCGGGCCAACGGAGAAAAATTCACCATTCGTCTCGCACTTTTCCCCAGTACAAGGTGAAAAAATGCTGAAAAACTCTCTGTAAAATTTCATTTTTCTGCTTCAACTAAACGAATTGGATTATTACACAGGGATTTATTAATGTGACGCGCGGTGACGCGGAAAATATCCTGAATAAGACCCAAGTTATGTTCCAAATACACGGGAAAACCCCCCGGAGCACCGTAATAACTCCATTCGCCGGAGGGTCACGTGTAACAGGTTCGAGTGACGCTCCGTTCAGATATTACATACGTATTCGGTTTGCACAAGTGTATCGCTCCGTTAATTACCGGTCTCCTCTAATTCGTCGTCATAAATCTTGATTTCACGAGGCGAATTGTGCGCGCAGCTCTGCACGTAACCCATGTCCTTGACGTTCAAAATAAATAAATGACGATAATATCACATGATACGAGTTTTGGAAAGCCAGACGAATGAACGGAATCGATTGAATAAAGAGAGTAATCCCATTTCATGAAACTAAATATAAAAATAATTAAAGATGTCCAAAATAATTTAAGATGTCTGTTACTTTGGGATGATGACGAGACGTCTATGATTTTTAATATGAATGGGGAAAACTGATTTAATTCTGACAAAATAGTGAATATAATATTTTTTATGTACTTATTTCTAGTTGTAGATTTTTTTCTCTGAATATTATAAGACTGGGGGGGCTTCGCCCCCTGCTCGCTTCGCTCGCCAACCCCGGGGGGGGGTCGCCCCCCCTCCCCCTCCTATTATACTATAGTTTGAGGATAATAAATGAATTCAGTAACGAAGTGGTAAAACTGTTTATCCGATAAACCGTTAAGCCGTATAAGTCGATTTTGACTATCGGCCATTTTTCAGTGAATATCTCGGAATCTAAGGAAGATAGCTAAATTTTTGTCGGAACCTTTTTTATAGCGCTCAATTTGCTCTAGAAAAAAGGTCATTACGAAAATTTCGTTATCTCCTTTAGATTCGGAGATATTCTTCAAAAACCCAACTAAGAGATGAGTCGACTTAAACCGTTTTACCACTTTACTACTGAATTGTTATCATGCATTTATTTCTATTTATAGATTTTTCTCTGAATATTATCAAACTAGAGGGCTTCGCCCCCTGCTCGCTTCGCTCATCAACCCCGGAGGGGCCTCGTCCCCCCTCCCGGTCATAAAATATAGTGTGAGGTAATTAATCAATTGTCATCATGCATTCATTGCTTTTTATGAATTTTCTTGTGATTATTAGAACACTAGGGAACTTCGCCCGTGCTCGCTTCGCTCAGTGACGCCCCCCCCCCTCACGTGTTATAATATAATGTGGGGATAATAAATGAATTGTTGTCATGCATTCATTCCTATTTATACATATTTTCTTGAATATTATAACAGTAGGGTGCTTCACCCACTGCTCACTTCGCTCGCCAACCCCGGGCGGGGGCTCGCCCCCCGCTAGTTATAATGTAGTGTCAGAACAATAAACAAAGACATTTTTTAAATTATTCTGCATATCCATTCATGCCACACTGATTCCTTCCTACTAATAACTGAATTATCAATCAAATTTGTACAAATCCAAAATAATTTTGCAAAACAGAGAATCACATTTTTTATGCATTTATTTCCGCTTCTCCATTATTTTCCAAATATCTCTAAAACGAATAAATTCATGGAATAACACCACCAAAAACCGTTTTTACAACCCATCGAATTTTCTAAAAAAAAAACTGTCCTAATAAATTTTTCAAATTTTTTTCATTCCGCAGATATTTTTCAAAAAATTCTACAAAGTCATTTACCTAAGACCAATTACTAGTTATTAATAATTGAACAATCAATGAAATTTGTTCTGCGATTAAAATCTTGAACGAGTTCAAACGATGTTCAAATGTATACGAAGCAAGTGCCACCAAAATATTTAACCGGCGATTAATCTCACTCGTATACAGAATGATTCAAGAATCAAATAGTGAGAGTCAACCGTTGGGGTAGACTTGAGTACATATTGTACCGAGTCTATACTTTCAAGTGAATGTGTGTATATAAAGCACACAGATAAAGAAAGTTTGTGTGTGACGAAGAGGGAGAGTTGGCACTGGGTGAGAGGGAGAACGGTTTCAGTTCGTGAAAAGAGTGCCGGCGGTTATGAGTGAAAAGAGGGTAAACGAGGGAGGGTAAAAAATGAGAGAGGAGGGAATGAGAGCGCTGCTGACATTGCTTGAACATATTTGAGGTGCTTTACTTTCTTGCACTGGATGGACAAATATTTATTATTTACCTGATAATGCACATTTGTATTAAATAGTGTGCTCCAGCTGTTTTTGTCAATTAGAGGGTGAAGTTATGTTTGAAATGATGAATACATTTTTTTTTGGTCGAGGAATTGAAGGAATGGAATGTTGAATTTTTTTTTTAACGTCAAGGAGTCTGAAATTAATGGAGTCATGTATTTATTTCAATGAAAAATGTTCAAATAGAAATATTTTCTGTATTTTTTAAATGACAATTTTTTGAAAATAATTTTCATTCCTATAATTGCAGTTATTCAATTTACTAAAATTTGTGTATTAAATTAAATAAAGTTTGAACAGAATTGATTTAATTTGAATGAACTTTATTTTGTAATTAATTAATTATCTCTCTATATTATTAAAATCCAAATCGACTTCTGGTGATAAAAATTTGGTATTCGAAATTGAGGCTCAACAATTAAGGGTCACAAGGATCAGAATAAGGGTCACAGGAGTCAAATTAAGGGCCATAAGGGTGAGATTCAGAGTCGTAAGGGTTAAAATAAAGGTCACGGGGATTAGATTAAGGGCCACAGGGGTCAGATTTATGGTAATAAGGGTCGCAGGAGTCAGATTAAGTGTCGTAAGGGTCAGATTAAGGGTCGCGAGGGTCGTATTAAGGGTCAAAGGCATCGGATAAGAGTTAGATGAAGGGTCATGGTTGTTAGATTAAGAGTCCCAAGGGTCAAATTAAGGGTAACAAGGCCCAGATTAAAGGTCGCAAGGTTCAGAATAAGAATTACGCGGGTCACATGTGGGTTTTATGGGGATTTGCGAGCGGAGCAAGCAGGGGGCGTAGCCCCCTAGTTTATAATAAAAATAATTAATGTCATAGTTAAAACATTTCCATAGAAATGAATATAAAAATGTCAAATGAAGAATTTTACCTGGTAAAACCCCAGTAATCTCTGGATTCACCGCTAAATTTTTATGATAAATTAAAATCTTTTTTCTTCAACAAATTTGATTTACAATAAAATTGTTCATTCCAGAATAAACGACAATACGATAAACCATAATCCCCCGAGTGTGATCGACCCTTTATCACCCATTTTCTTCGATATCATCACCAAACGCACCGATTTATCTCACCTTATCGCCCACATCCGATCGTGGAAATCAGGGGTATAATTTGTTTGTCCATCAACGAGTCGAATAAAAAAAATGAATGAAAACATATCTGATAAAATTCCGAATAAAATCGACAAAAAAAACCGAATAGTTTACTTTGCCACTCGAATTAAGGCAGGTCATGTCAATAATCTTGGAGTTGTCTATTGTACCAAGGTCTCGTGCTATCACAAAAGTCAAAGGAATATTCGGTGTAACAATATTGCCAACGAAAATCCGGTAAACCACTGGGTCTCGAGCGTTACTCCAAATATTACCAACTCAAACAACCATCCGAGTGCGACTTCCCACTCCTGAATCAAAGGTAAAGATTTGTTCGGCCAAATAATGGCTCTAGGTTTGAGGAAGAGGGAGAGAGAAATGATTGAGGGAAATGGAGAACTGGCGGGAAGAGGAATAAAACGAGTCGACAAATAAAAAAAAACGTCGGGAATAAAATTTCGGAGATATTAAGTGCATTTTGATGCAATTTGCAAGAAATTTCATTGTTATTACGCATTTATTTCTATTTACAGCTTTTTTTTCTGAATTTTATAAGTGTAGGGGGCTTCGCCCCCTGGTCGCTATACTTGCCAACTCCGGGGGGGGGCTCACCCTTCCACTCATTAAAAGATAGTGTGAAAATAATGGATGAATAATTATCCTGCATTAATTTCTATTTATAGATTTTTTTTCTCAATACTATAGGACTAGGGGGCTTCGTCCCCTGCTCGCTTCGCTCGCCAACCTCGTGGGGCCTCGCCCCCTCCGCTCGTTATAGTATAGTGTGAGGATAATAAATGAATGTTATCCTGCATTCATTTCTATTTATAGATGTTCTTTCTGAATATTATAATACTAGGGGGCTTTGCCTCCTGCTTGCTTCGCTCGCCAATCTCGGGGGGCCTCGCCCCCCCCCACGTGTTATAATATTGTGCGAGGACAATAAATGAATTGTCATGCTGCATTAATTTCTATTTGTAGACTTTCTTTCTGAATATTATAATGCTAAGGGGACTTCGCTCTTTGCTCGCTTCGCTCGCCATCCTCGGGGGGGCTCCGCCCCCCCGCTTGTTATAATATAGTGTGAGGATAATGAATAAATTGTTATTCTGCATTAATTTCTATTTATAGATTTTCTTTCTGAATATTATAATGCTAAGGGGGCTTCGCTCCTTGCTCGTTTCACTCGCCAACCAGGGGACCTCGCCCCCCGCTCATTATGATATACTTTGAGGATAAGAAATATACTGTCATCATACATTTGTTTCTATTTACAGATTATTTCTCTGAATATTATAATGCTAGGGGGCTTCGCCCCCTGGCTCGCTTCGCTCACCCAACTCAGCCCCCCCCCCAAAAAAAGTCATTTCTAGGATCAAATTCATTCTTCTCGCAATCTTTTTCTTGATTGAATGCCGAAACGGTTTAAAAGATTTCAATCCCACTGGATTCACAACCGCGAATCCCTAATAAACGCGAATGAATTCCTGGAAATCAGAGACATGTCCTTAAAAATCAAAAGTTTTTTCACTCTGATGCAATTTGGAAGAAATTCAAATATCACATTCTCGGTGGAAATCTTCGCGGAGATAAAGGGTCCTCGACCCCGCGACGATAACACTCGATAAAAGAAAAAACATGTATCTATAAGTTGCAACGGGTTTTTCACCTTTTTTAATTGATTTACTCGTGTTTGTTTTAACGTTTAGAGCCATTGAGATACCTGGATAGTTTTTATCGATAATAATTAATCGATAAACACGTCGTATTGTTTGCACCCGACCTACATTACTTTGTGATAATAATCGTTCGGCGCACCCGAGGAGAGAGAATAGACGCGCTGAGAAGAATTGCGTGTCAACAGCGATTATCAATTGTACATGCACCTTGAAAAGTACTGGAGGACTGTCTGGGGGTGGGGCAATATGGGCATGCATAAGTGCATTTTAGATTTCTTCATTTTCAATGATCAAATTTGTTAATTGACTTTTATGAGATAGAAATAAAGAATAACAATTTTGCAAAGAAAAATTTGTTTTCAACATTTCTTTTTCATTAATAAATAATAGAAATTATTTTTTTTTCTTGATTTAATTCTGCTCATTCTGCCCCAGTATCGTTGATTAATTTAATTTCCAAATCTGTCTAGAAAAAGGTATGGGCAATATCCGGACCGAATGGAGAAATTAAGGCGGTTTTCATGAGTACAATCGCCTTACGTCGAATTTTCATGAAGCCTCCCAGGCAAATAAAAGAAAATTGAATACCATTCTATGAAACATGAATAAACGAATCATAATTGTCCAAATCATTGAGGTCCGAGGAAAATAGAATAATTCTACTTTCTTAATATTACGTTTACTAAAGTTTTCTTCGAACCAAGTTGATTAGAATCAATAGCTAGAATTATGAGATTATCTCACACGTTGACGTTAAGGATAGGAGAATCTGAATGCAATATAGTGAAAATGATGATCGATTTTTTCACTTTGAACAAATAATATTAATATCCAAATACAAAATTTCTGATATGAATAAAAAGAAACTGAGAATAACAATTTTGCAAAGAAAAATTTGTTTTTAACATTTCTTTTTCATTAATAAATAATAGAAATTATTTGTTTTCTTGATTTAATTCTGCTCATTCTGCCCCAGTATCGTTGATTAATTTCATTTCCAAATCTTTCTAGAAAAAGGTATGGGCAATATCCGGACCGAATGGAGAAATTAAGGCGGTTTTCATGAGTGCAATCGCCTTACGTCGAATTTTCATGAAGCCCCCCCAGACAAATAAAATAAAATTGAATACCATTCTATGAAACATGAATAAACGAATCATAATTGTCCAAATCATTGAGGTCCGAGGAAAATAGAATAATTCTACTTTCTTAATATTGCGTTTACTAAAGTTTTCTTCGAGCCAAGTTGATTAGAATCAATAGCTAGAATTATGAGATTATCTCACACTTTGACGTTAAGGATAGGAGAATCTGAATGCAATATAGTGAAAATGATGATCGATTTTTTCACTTTGAACAAATAATATTAATATCCAAATACAAAATTTCTGATATGAATAAAAAGAAGCTGTGACTCAATATTCCAAATGAAGTTTTAATTTTTAATTTGGTGCTGATTACACGAGATGACAATATTCTAAGCACGGAATTATGTTGATGAGATGAACAACAGATTAATTGAATTATCATGTGAACTAACAAAAATTGATAACAGTGTGGGCACGCACTTTTACCAGAGTATCAGCAAATATTGAATTCCGGAAATTCACACTAAAGTGTGTTCTAGAAGGAATTGAATTGTAATTATGATTAAAATCTTATTCAGTGAGCGTAGGAATTAGAACATGAGCAAATCTTTTCTTGTAATATGAAAATTTAACAGCTGATAAATTAAGACACGATTCTTATCGGTCGGATTGCGTTTTGCAATGAGAATGATTATAAACAATTAGTTGAAATGAAAGGGCATCGACACCCCGGCGCTAGTGTAATAAATGAAATAAAATTCAAAAAACTACATAAAATTGTATTTATTTTATTGATTTTATTTATTCAACGTGAATAAATTCGTAAAAATATTTTCCCCCTTTATTTAAAAGGCATTGAGACAGACGAGGTAAGCACATAAACGCATAACATCGTGCCGTCGGTAAAATTTCTAGGCCGCGCCAGGAAATCCTTGTGTTTCCCCGTGTGTCTCCACGCCCGTGCAAACAGAACACTGAATATGTCTCGGGTGAGTTTATGTGAGCGGAAAGCAGATATAAGTGAATGAAGACGTTGGCAGAAGTGTGTTTTCCACAGCAAGAATCAGGCCAGAGATTTCAAGGCAGGTGGAGTACCCCGAGTGGGGGAGCTACAACGAGTCAAGGATTTTTTTCGCCGCGTTTTACTTTTTTTCAGCGTGGGAAATGAACCGTGAACGGGGGATTTCGGCTGTGTGCGAATTAAATTGTTGAGACGAGGTGTTAGCAAGTGCGTGGGAGCAAAAAATTTCTCATGAAAGGAATTTAAAATTGAATTGAATTGAGATTCCAGTCTTTTTAGGGAGAAATAACTACAATGCATCAGGGAAAAATCCTATATACTGTCAGACAGATTTTTTAATGGATAGAATTTATGAGCAAATAAATCATCTTAATGTAAAGGCAATTTTTAATCCTAAAGTCAGAAAAAAAATTATCGTAATGGCACAATTACAAACACTGAAAATTAAATAATAAAGTGTTAGCGATCTCTCGAAAAATGGCACTTATTGGGAGCTGTCCCTCGTATTCGAGAGCAAGCTAATTAACTTATCAGAATCTTTGACACTATCTCTCTATATTATAAAAAGCAAATTGACTTCTGGTGATGAAAATTTGATACTCAAAATTAAGACTCCAAAATTCAGAGCTACGAGGATCAGAATAAGGGTCACAAGGGTCAAAATAAGGGTGATGAGGGCCACAATAAGGGACACAAAGGTCAGAATAATGATCACGGGGCTCAAAAAAGAGCCACGAGGGTCAGAATAAAGGTCACGAGGGTCAGATTAAGACTCACAAGGGTCTAATTAAAGGCCACAAGTGTCATAAGATTAAGGGTCCAAAATAAGGGTAACAAGGGTCAGATTGAGGGTCTAATTGAGGATCTAATTAAGAGTCAGAAGGATCAGATGAAGGTTCACAAGGGTCAGAGTAAGGGCTCAAATAAGGGTGATGAAGGTCAAAAGCCAAGAGCCAGAATAAGGGTCACGAGGATCGAAATAAGGGTCGTGAGGGCCAAAATACGGATCATTAAGGTCAGAATGAGGATCACAAGGGTCAAAAAGAGAGCCACGAGGGCCAGAATAAGGGTCACGAGCGTCAGATTAAGACTCACAAGGGTCAAATTAATGGTCACAAGTGTCACAAGATTAAGGGTCTAAATAGAGTTCACAAGGGTCAGAGTAAAGGTTCAAATGAGGGTCATGGAGAGCCAAAGTCGAGGGTCAGATAGCTAAGGGTCACCAAGGGCAACATACGGGTCAAGAGGGTTATAATGAGGGCCAGATTAAGGGTCCAATAAAGGTCATGGGGATCAGAAACTATTCTATTTTTCAAATATCAATTTATTTAATCATTGATTTGGGGAAATATAATTCTCAAATGATAGAAAAAGCTATTAACTATTTACTTGATGTGTTGATTAGACGAATTATGAAAAAAAATAATAATTATTTGATCCTCATTGAAGCCACGGCAAGCGTCTAGTGACATGAACTGAGGCATCGACGGCATGTGAAAGAATAGAATATTTTTCACTGAGATTATTTGCAGAAGAACTCCAGTCTTGACGAAGAATAATGAGAAATATGTCTCCTCAGTGACACGAGGCAAGAGCGATTTTTATATTTTTATGAACCCGAAGAACAAAAAGGAGAAGAAATAAAGTCTTTCCGGTTCTCTCTTCCGGAATAACGGGCTCAGGTGGGTGTATCAACGCCCCGTGGGCCATCACGAGAGTAAAAAACGAGTGGAAAAGAGGAAAAAATCCGGAGGAACGTAAAATAGAGGGAGAGGCCTGGGCGAGGCGAGTGTTAAGAGGCCCCGGCTGGTACGTTCAACCTCGGGGGTGTCTATTTGCGTAGATCCGAGATCGGACAAGTGGTGGAGCCTTTGTCGGGATATATGAGCGTGCCGACTCGTCGTGGGTGGGCTCGTTTTCACTCTTCAATATAACATACATTTTAGCATTCACTTTTTTCGATACTTCTTTCAAAATATTTGGAGACACTCGTCAGGAACTCTTTGCTTCGGAGAAAAATCGAGGAGTAATTCAGGAACATTTCCGGCGAACATCGTAACAAGTGGATAATTGCATTTTTTTATGAATGAGGGTAATGAGTATAATTATTTCACTATTCTCTTCTTGTATTTTTTCATGTTATAGCACTAGCATCAATCGAAATGTCATCAAAATTTTGCGTGTTATTTCGTCCTGCCAAATAATTCTACATTTCGACCCTCTCAAGAGTCGAATTCGTGTTCAGTCCGGGTTTGATCAAGGTTTAATCAGTGCACAGCCGGGCTTAAACATAAACAAATTATCGGGGAATTACCCTTGATAATTCCTCGTCGGTTATCAATCGTGAAAATTTGGGTGAAATCGAGTGGTTTTTATGTCGATCCCGTTTTATACAATTAATTAATAATTACAGTCAAGAATGCGACCTTAAATCAAAGTGATTCGCGCAAAAACCGATAAAAATATCATCTTGAAATGTCTCGTAGCATTAACAACAGTTTGCACAACATCATTGACTCAAAAATTTCCATGAAGGTACCATAAGGACCTCGTATGATCTTACGCGTGCGTAATACGTTGAGTTAAGAGATTGGTATTGATTGGTCTGTTTGCGGAGAACACACAGCCAATATAGGTATTGGGGCGGAGTGAGGGCGACGAGGAGAGGTAAAAGAAGGAGTGAGAGGTTATTTCGGGATGGTAACAACGAGAGACTCTACGAGGAAGACGACGCGGGCTAATATTGGCGCGGAAATTACGTAAAACAAAGGAAGCACGCCGGCAATCTCCTCTGTTACTCCTCTTACTGAAACCTTCCCTGAATGAGCAGAGGATCAAAGTCATAAAATAAAGGGGAAAAGAATCGATAAAACGACGAGTTTTAACGGGAGAAAAAAATTGAGGGAGTAGAAAGGACGTGGAAAATTTTAATAAAGTCACTGCGTGCGGTTGGGAAAGACGCGATGACGCGGCGTTTATTGGAGACTATTTTTTTCAAAGTCAAAGCCGCCCACCCACTCGAGAGCTCACCTCTCCGAATATTTTTTTGCGGAGGGCGAACTGAAGTACGGGGAGCAGATCGGGGTTTTAGGGAATTCAGAAAGTGCCGCTGTTTATTCGGAGTCGGTGTGGTATAGATGGCCCCGCCGTCTGCGAGCGAAGCGAGCAAGGGGGCGTGACCCCTGGTAGTTCATGTTCTACACCTCTGAACAATTTTTTTTTCTAAAATAATATTACATTTCTACAGCCAGGTGGCTTTGCGAGGAATTGTCACCGAAATTTCTAGGGAAAATGCAATACATCACATAAAATCATATTTTTTCGAAATTTTTACTCAATTTTTACTAGATTTAGGGTATCATTTACTATAATTTCAATGTTTTTAATAAAATTACTGCGTGCGGTTAGAGAGAATGCAATAACGCGACTATTTTTTTCAAAGTCCAAACCGTTCGCCCACTCGAGAGTTCACCTCTTCGAATATATTTTTGTTTATGGAGAGGGAGGTGAAGTACAGAGAGGAAATAGGGGGTTTGGGGAATTGACAAAGTGCCGCTGTTTATCCAGAGCCAGTGGAATATAGATGGCTCCAGTATCTGCGAGCGAAGCGAGCAAGGGGGCGTGACCTCTGGTAGTTCATGTTCTACATCTGAAGAAAAATCTCCTAAAAATTGCAGTTACATTCCAGTAATTAGGTAGTATGTTGCCACCTGATTACTGGAATTCTAAGTAAAATTCTGGAGAAAAATGACTACTGTTTACTCAACACTAATTTCCATGTTTTTCATAAAGTCGCTGCGTGTGGCTCGACAAAGCGTGCTGACGCGGCATTTATTGGAGACTATTTTTTCCAAAGTCAAAGCCGTCCACTCAGGAGTTCACCTTTTCGAATATTTTTTTTTTGCGGAGAGGAGAGGTGAAGTACAGAGTGCAGATCAGGGTTTGGGAAATTCAGAAAGTGCCGCTGTTTGTCCAGAGCCGGTGTAAACACAGAATCCCGGGCTGTCTACCTGTAAAGGGCGTTTAGGGTCCTACGTGGGGCCCCGAATCAATCCTGCGATAGGTTTGAACCAATGCGTGACAGAAAATATGTGTCAAATAGACTCTTTTTACGTAATTTGTACGCACCGATATTACGATATTGAAAATTAAAACAGTAATCATATAACATATTGACTTTCAAGTAATTTTAACCAAAATTTCATTTAAAAGTGCAGTGAATCCTCTGACAACTACAATATTTTTGCAAAACTTGCACTCAAAACGTTGAGATTTTTTTATAAATATTTTACTCCATTACATAAAATTCAAAAATTAAATATAAACATACTCGTATATGATGCGAAATATACTCAACTCATCAAAATTCCTCTGATATATTGTGACCTATTCTCCGCATATATGAATTTCCCAACGTTAACACTCGGTCTGTACATCGACGATCAAATGAATAAATTGATGAAATCGGACCAATTCACGGAAAATATTCATTCACTCCATGTTTATGTTTATGTAATTTTGTTTTGCGGATTTTTGAGGATTTTAAACTGTAAATATAGGATAAACGCGAAATTATCTGCTCAATTTGGTGGGAATTCATTATTTTTCCGGGTTTTGTTTGTTTTAATTACCTCGAATGGCTTTATACTGCACCGGAACATAGGAGCGGTGGGGCGAACCCCCGCCACCATCTGCGAGCGAAGCGAGCAAAGGACGCGGCCCCTACCAGGCTATGTTTTGGGGAAAAAATCTCAAAAAATTCTATTATATTCCAGTAATCATGTAGCATATTAACTATCACGTCATTTCAACCAAAATTCTAGTTGAAAATGCAATAAAGTCCCTGACAACTACAATATTTTTGCGCAATTTTCACTCAAAACTTTGAGATTTTTAATAAATATTTTGCTCCATTACATGAAATTCAAAAATTAAATATAAACAAACTCGTATATGATGCGAAATATACTCAACTCATCAAAATTCCTCTGATATATTGTGACCTATTTCTCCGCATATATTCATTTCCCAACGTCAACACTCGGTCTGTACATCGACGATCAAATGAATAAATTGATGAAATCGGACCAATTCACGGAAAATATTCATTCGCTCCATGTTTATGTTTATGTAATTTTGTTTTGTGGATTTTTGAGGATTTTAAAGTGTAAATAACGGATAAACGCCAGATTATCTACTCAATTTGGTGGGAATTCATTATTCCCGGGGTTTTGTGTGTTGTGCGTCAATGTTTATACTGTTTTTATATGCGATAATGCAGCCGTTGTGGGTAACAATGTTATTCCAAATTTTTTCGTGAGCAATTGATCAATCGTAACAGGGACATGTGGATTTTGTTTTCATACCGGAGAAGTAATTTTTTTTTTCATTTCATTCAATCGATCTTTAGTCTCACGGACCTCGGGAATGACGAGGACACTAAACGTCAACTGCGTATCACCCTGGGGTATTTTCTAATAGAATAACGTATTACAGGGCGCGTCGTGATACGGAGACGGGTTCGCGTGACGATAGCGAATTGTTTGAACAGCGATAAATCGACTTGTATGTGGCGCCCATCCCTCGACGGTTACTCTCTTGGACATTGTGCGTCCTGAGGAGTACATACACGGGTCTTCCGGATATATTTGAAATAAAAAAATTAAAAAAGTTCAATAACAAAAGATGATTTGAAAAAAAAATTAGAAAGAAATTTCTCGATTTTTGTGAAATTTTTTGTTGATTAATTTTCAAGATTTTGTTATCAATAATTGAAGCTAAATTATTGTTAATCATCGACACAATTAATTATGATTTAATATCTTATTCTATTGTAAAATTTTTCGATTTTTTAAAATGTAAAATTAAAGGAAAAAATTAATTTCCTTTCCATTCATATCTTTTCAATTGATTGATTCACAATAATATTATTAATATTACACATTTGATGAAAGTTAATTATCGTCAATAATTGATTATTATTAATACGAAAAAATCTAATTTTATTTGAAATTTGAAAGAAAAAATTGATTAAATCGCACACAAAAATTATTCATATGATATTTGGAGTATTTAATGTCAAATGAACGATTAAATAAAAAAGTTGCCAGAGTGATGACAAGACCCCCGTCCCGTTGACGACTGGTACTGATGTCGAGGTATTATAGAGAATAACCACCGGGGGGAGCAGGACGATTCGCCTGAAAATCCGGCTTAAGATCGAAACGTTTAGCAGTGTGGGGGTGCTATTGGGCACGATCACTTCTCCCCCGTTAAAACCAGTAGTAACACCCTCGAATAAAGACCCATGAAATGCTAACTATACGTGTTGCGGGTGAGAGTGAGGGATGGAGCAAAGCTGGATGGTTTCTCCCTTTATTTTTCTCTTCATAAAACTCACCCCTTGGACTCCTGCCGATGGCTTTCAATAAGAATGAAACTCGCGTGGGTGCATTCACACATAACTGGGCACGAGACCATGTAATTCGATGGCGAAATGGTCCATCGGGTGCAGTGAGGTGATATGGAACAGACTGTTTATTTCTATTTTTAATTTGGGATTTCCATTTTTTAGAATGAATCAAGAGATTTTCAAGAAATGACAACATGAATGCATATCGCCACATTAATTCATGTTGGGGAATGAATTTATGTCGCGACATTAATTTATGTCGGAATGTGAATTTATGTCGCAGCATTAATTAATGTCGGGATATACCCCAACATGAATTCTTGTTACAACATTAATTCATGTTGGGGCATGAACGTCTGTGGCAACATTAATTATTGTCGTAGAATGATTGTATGTCGCGGCATGAATTCATGCTGAGGTAGTGAATTTAAATCAATATATAATTTCATGTGGGAGCATGAATTCATAGCGCAACATAAATGTATATCGCGGCATTCATTCATGCCGGAGTATGAATTCATGTCTGAACATGAATTCATGTCGGGACATATCCCAACATGAATTCTCGTTCTAACATGAATTAATGCCGCGACATTAATTCATGTTGGGACATGTACGTATGTTGCGACATTAATTAATGTCGTAGTATGCATATATGTCGCGGCATAAATTCATGCCGAGTAAAGAATTGATGTCGGGGTGGGAATTTATATTAAGACATAATTTCATTTTGGAGGATGAATTCATAGCGAGACATGAATGCATGTCGCGACATTATTTCACGTTGGGACATGAATTCATGTCGCGACATAATTAATGCCGTAGTATAATCTATATCGCAGCATTAATTCATGCCGAACCGAGAATTTATGCCGGGGCAAGAATTTATATCAAGATACAATTTCATGCCGCAACATGAATTCATGTCGGGGCATGAATTTATATAGGAAAATGACTTAATCTCGTGATGAATTCATGAACAGAATTTTTAGTCCTCACTCTTTACATGTTCTCAAAAAAATCAATTCCAAATTCATAAATTGAAAAATATCATAATTTTCAATTCACCCCCGATCCATCTCTTATCAGTTGACCGCAGAGTAAATGCCCGACTTGACCAAACCGAATCCATTATTCCACGTCATACACAGCGTGATGGATGACAGTGATTAATTATCCTGTCCTCGGTAATGCCACCAGACCAAGCCCCCTTCTAGAAGCCACCTCTTCATGGCCGTCACTACGTATTAATTTCTCAGAGTGAAGCCAGCGCAAAATGGTGAACGCAAATGCAAACCCTCTCGTTGATAGAAAAACAAAACAACGGAAAAAAAAATTGCATGAAATATTTCTTCTACTCGTTTCACCCCGAACTGTTTTTTTCATTTTTTTTTTCGTTGTGTTTGTTTACTCTCGCCATATTTGTAATTTTTCGCCAACTTTTTTTTTTGCATTGAGTTTTTATTTTTTTCCCCCCCGTTGTATGCGTATCTAGTGTACACAATAGTGTGTATATTCGTTCATGTGTCTCTTTCTATCCTCGCAACGTGCCATGGAGAACGAGGCATGGATTTGCGGCCAATGTCCATGGGCGATGGGGTGGGGTGAGGAGATCATACGTGGGGTCACCGGGACCGATGGATGATCGATTTTTTTTTCGTCCACGTGGAGCTTAATTTCGTGGAAAAACGTATTTTCGGGGGGAATATGCGAAAAGTTGAACTTTTTTTTTTGGAACTTTGTTTATTCGTAAAAAATACTTGTACCATTCGATAGCCGGGGAAATTTGATGTGGAAAACACAGTATGACGGCCCTTTCATCTCAATTCCTTTGGTAGATATTACAAAAATTTGATTTGCTCCCAAAAATAAAATTTCTAAATATTGCAAAATACATGTAATAGCCTTCGGGCCGAAGCTGCACTAATGATTCTTAAGGGGAACCCCTTTGTCTACATCAAATCTTAGAATTGTGTTTTCTCCTACAATTATTAATTTCTGTCTATGAAATTACTTTATCGACTCGATTATCGCATTGTTGAGTCAATGAAGTAGTTTAATGAATAAAAAATAATAATTGCAGGAGAAAACACAATTCTAAAGATTCATATAAACGCAGGGGTTCCGTTTTCCCTTAAGTTCAAACTCATTGTGATACTGTTACTCGATGTACTTGATTCCACGGAGAGAAATATTCAATAAAAATTACGTATCTTTCTCGTAATTCCGGAGCGAAATGTGGTTGTAGGAAATTTAACGGAACTGTCACGGAATTTTTCCAGAGCGTTCGGTAATTTTTATCTAAATCTCCTGTGAAAAATTACGATACCGTTACTTGAATTTTCTGTTAGTTCCGTAATTTTTACTGAACATTTCTCTCCGTGTGCGAATTTATAAACTGCGATGCGTTTATTTATTTCCACACCATTTATAAGTCCTGTAACTGACCTCGGCTGTCTTGACTTGAATAAACATATCAATAAATAAATAAAGATCGAATTTAAAACATGTCGATAGTCGATTTTTTCATATAAATATTAATTTAGTGTTTAATTAGGAAAGTTGAGGCTGAAAACCCGACATAATGAACTTTTTCTCCCACTTCTTTCCTAGAAATTCCAAGATATTTTTTTCATTCGATATAATAAACAATCGAATTATATCGAGTTCATTGCTTCTGTATTCAGGGTCCCCCCCTCCAAAAATGGTACCATGTATCAATTCGCATAATAAATAAATAAATAAATAAAAATTTTTTTCATCAGAATTTGAAAAAAAAATTGAATTAAAATTAAATTAAGGTTAAGTTTTCGAACACTTCGAACTAATGAAAATGAAAAAATGTTCATATTATGTTTCCCGCGTGAAAAGTCCCTGCCTACCGCACCTCACCCCCAACACTTTTACCAAATTCTTAATTTCACCCAATGAAGAAATAAAGAGGATAAAACTCTGAGTAAACAAAAAATTATCCATTCTGTTGTCGAAACCTGTCACGGATCAGCCTGAGCGTCAGGCGTTTGATCCTATTATGATAATAATACCGAGTAATTGGGCACCAAGGGGTCGTGGATATGTAGCGCGAGAAAGCAACATGTGCGTCGTGATCCGTCACACCTGATCAGCGACCCCAACTGATTTTTATGCCCGCCGAATTAACACCAATCTATTCCAAACCCACTGCACATGCGATTCATCGCATACCGCCTAAATCCATTCAACTCGAATTACCGTCAATGTTCCAGTTAATGCCGCCGGAAGCTTTCCGTGGCTTTAATGAGCGCCTAATAATTATATTTTACAAGATCTATGCGCGCGCGCTGATCTATTCATTTGTTGAAATAAAGAAATGGAATTCATTGGATTTCATTTTCTCATGAATACCTTATAAATATTCATAATGAATCAAAGAGAATTCGACTAATGATTGAAGTGAATAGCGAAGTAGAGTAAAAGAATCTATAAAGAATTTTTCATTTTCAATTAATTATCTCCAATTTTTTTAAATAATCGGTCTCCATAAAAGGACAGAATTTATTAATTTCACCGATGATATATATACGTGTGAAATATATATATATATATTTTCCCACACGGAAAAATTTATATTTTGAAATATATATTAAAAAATATCTTAAATTGGCCCAATTTATATTCAAAAAAAAGTGAAATATATGTTTTGTTTATATTTTCTTTATAAATTTGAAAAACATATGGAATTGGCTCATATTGTATTTTTTAAATAATTTTTTTTATGAAAATAAAAAAAAATGATACAATTGCAAACGAAAATCATTCATATGGTATTTGGAGTATTTAATGGCAAATGAACGATTAAATAAAAAAGCTTTCAGAGTGATGACAAGATCCCCCCGTCCCATTGACGACTGGTACTGGTAAATAAATTCAGTCTGTTCAAGTCGATTTAGGCTATTGGCCAGTTTTCAATGAATATCTCGAAATCCAAGGGAGATAGCAAAATTTTTCTCATAACCTTTTTAGTAGCACTCAATTCGCTCTCCAAAAAAGGTTATTATGAAAATTTCGCTATCTCCCTTAAATTCGGAAATATTTCTGGAAAACTCAACTAACGACTAAATTGACTTAAATCGTTTGACCCCTTCGCTACTGAATTAATATATTACCAAAATAACATTGAATCATCTATAAAATGCGGAATGAATCGATAAATTATCATAAATACATAGTGTCAAAGATTCTGATAGGTTCGTGTGCTCCCAAATACGACTGGCACAAACAGGGACACGACTAATTGGGGGGTGTCCCAGTAATTGTCACTTCTCAACAGATCGCTGACACTTTGTTATTTAATTTTCAATGTTTGTAATTGTGCGATTACCATAATTTTTTTGCTGACTGAAGGAGTAAAAAAAATCCGTTATACGTTAAGATGATTTATTTACTCTTTTTTTTTGTAAGTTTAAAATTCTATCCATTAAAAAATCGCAGAAGATTGCAAAAGCCGGGACAGTGTCAGTTACTGGGACATTGACGGTAACCCCCCCGAACACATTACATTTCCCTCCTCTCTCGGTTCCTCATATCCCTCGATTTCTCCTCATGCACATGCGGACACAATTAACCGCCTGTGTATGCGTATCGGCTGGCGTCGGCCATGTTGGACTGAGTCTGCGTACAATCTGCGCAGAAAGTATAGACTCCAAACTGTTCCATGAATAATGATCTCGTGAGTGTTTTCCCCCCGGGAAATTTCCGAAAAAATATTTCCACGATTTCTCGAGATTTGGTGGAGGGAAATGGAAATTCTGGGGGCGAAAATCGGCTCTTTTGACGCGGAAATCGAGGGACAGACAGGGACAAGTGGTCCAAATATCCCCGCGCGGTGCTGTGAGGTAATTCACGCGATTTCACTCACCGCACATGCGCAGACCGCGCGTCAATATCAAGCCGACTGGCCTCGGCTGTACTCGGTCCCTCTTTCGGGGGAATGAGAGTAAAAAAAGTACCGGTAGAAAATGTTTCGGCTCAGCCGGCCAACCAGCATTCGAGCTGATACCCACTGCCGTAGCGATGGCAACGGGCATATCCTGCACTCCGGCGCGCGCCAAACTTCCCCTCCATAAGACGATGGAAAAAATATTGGAGTGAGGAGGGAAACGATGACGACGGGAGGAGGATGAAGTCGAGTTGCTGGGGGAGAAGTTGCAGAAGTAGAAAAGGAAATATGAGGCTTTGATGACGCTCCCGGCGCGATGAAAAAATTTCACTACTGGGAATGAAGACGTCTCGGAATATGGAACGAGAAGGGAATTTTTTATTTTCAAGAATTTTTTTTTTTTCAGAGGGGTTGTGGAGATTGAATGCTTTTTTGTCGGGGTTTTTGTGACCCTCGTGACCCTCGGATTTTAAATGAATTGAAAATGAATGGCTTTTTTTTCTCGTGTCGTAACGGTTTCTCTGTTCAATTTTGTACTTTCTCAATGTCAATTCTAATTTTATGCATTTTTTCTAGAATTAAGATTAAGGATATTCAGGTTCCGATTCTGAACAAATCATTTTTATGGTGCACTGATAGAATGATTCATTTATTCCAAACGAGATTCGTTAACTATTAACGAATGGTTTACTTGAATGGCGAAAGTCAAGTCAAACAAGACTCCTCAAATATACATTCGTTAACTATTGACGAATGAACATTTGGAGGGACCGATCAGACCCTAACCTCCAACCAAAATCCATTCATTAACAATAACTAATCCGTTCTATCAGTGTGGAAAATTGATTGTTTAGAAATTCTTTATATACAATTTTTAATTATTTCATCAATCTTTCAACAAAAATAAACTTTCTAATTTTTTTCAGATTTTTAAAAATGTTCTCTGATGGTTCAAAGGAGATTGAATGCTTTTTTGTCGGGGTTTTTGTGACCCTCGTGACCCTGTGATTTTAAATGAATTGAAAATGAACGCGTTTTTTTCTCGTGTAGTAACTGTTTCCCTGTTCAATTTTGTACTTTCTCAATGGCAATTCTAATTTTATGCATTTTTTCTAGAATTAAGATTAAGGATATTCAGGTTACGATTTTGAGCAAATCATTTTTATGGTGGGAAACTGATTGTTTATAAATTATTTATAGGAAATGCTCGATTATAATTTTCAGAAATTGTAATTTCTATTTTTTTTCAGATTTTTAAAATGTTTTCTAAAATAAAATGGTTCAATATCGAGATTTAAATTGAGACCTGTAAAGTTTAAATAATAAAATCTTTGTAAAATGTCCGGAAACATAGGGTCAAATGGGTACAGCCTACACTATAGGCTCAACCATTATCAATCATCAAATTTTTCAATTAAATTCCGTGGGAAAAGTTTGACAAAATTATAAATATTCATCGTCATTCAAATTGCATTTTGCACAGAATTATAATACTATTTTTTTAGCATTCAGTTTTTATAAATAAATAATGGACATTATGGTGGAAAATTGGTTGTTTATAAATCAATTATTGAAAATGTTCGTAATTTTCAAAAATTGCAATTTTTTAATTATTTCATCAATCTTCCTCCAAAAGTAAACTTTCTAATTTTTTTTTCTATATATCCATCGCTCCACGATTATCTTTCGCACAATAAATTTTGCCACGATTTTCTAGATAATTTTGATCCAACTTTTCTCTCTATGTAGATTCTAGAATTTGTTTGTCGAATCAATGATTTTTTTCTCTATGAACTTGACTTTTTTTCAAAATGGAAAATGGAAAATCAAATTAAACCTTCAAAATTCACATAATAAAATCATTGCAAAATATTTAAAAAAATATCAAAAAATTTCTGAAGCAAAAACATGACTTCCTCTTCAACAATTCGATGAATTAAAAATTGTTAAGCCGTTTTTTAGAACTGCTAGGGCAAAACGCGTCGTCAAACGCGTCCGCCAGCTCCACCGAGTGAAATTCCTCTCGAAACAATCGAGACATTTTAATAATTCAAATGCCCTTGAGACGAAGGCCATGAAGACACCAGAGGCGTCACCTCCGCCGTCTTTTTCCTCGCATTGAAAGAAAAATTGTCGCGAGACGGAAAATAGTTTCAAGTCTCAATGAATTTCAAATCCCCCGTGTCTCAATATTTCATTCATTTCCCTCATAATGGGAAAATGATAAAAACCTCATGATACCTGAGTCCACCATTAAGACCAGGATTACATTGTGATTAACTGTAGTAGGACCTTATTCCATTTCTGGCACACTCCCACATAATCCCTTAACGAAAATTTCAATTTCTCGCCGCACCTAAGTAAACCAAAGCCGGGCCTCCACCTCCCCGATCTCCTCGCACCCAAAGTCCGCTGGAGTTTGTCTTCCCTCGGAAATTTCGTGAGTACACGGGTTGGGGGGGAGGGGGGGGGGATACAAGCATATATACACACTATATTCAGTAGACCGACCCCCATTTCTGATGGTAGTCCCGGTCTCACATACAATTAAAATCGTAATTATCAAAATTTACATTAAATTTCATTCGAAAAGTAAAACGAGAGTGAAAATTTTTATTTATTTCAAATATTTAAATCGATAATGATTCAGCGAGCGAAAATTTTGCCGTCAACTCGTAATTAATTTTCGATCGAATATTTAAATAGAAAATTATGAAGTTGAGGGAAGTGGCTGTAGTGGTCACGCGGGGAGTGTGTGGCTCTACTGCTTTATACCAAGAATTTCACATATATTTAAGAGTGCCAAGTGAGTTTGAAAAAAGATTAAAAACAAATTTTTTCTTTCCCTCCATCATTGGAGAAATATGTATTCATCCATCCGACGAAATTTCAAACCCGCAACCGGAACTAGACATCGAGAAAATAAATGCGGAAAATCCTCCTTTCGCGTGACGAACCTCGAGAAAGCATAGGATCAAATGGGTACGGCAGGTTGAAATATCTCTCTTATTCACCCCGGTACCCCATTGTTTTTTGTCGCCATCACATTGAACACATCATTCCCCATATCTTCAAATTTTTTCAAATTTTTCTTGAGTTCCTAGGGGGTTGAAACGTTCAATTTAATCAAAACTCCATAAGAGGCCGTGTATAAGACTGATTTTGTTTATTTAATTTCTCGATATCCATAAGTTCTAAAATTTTTAAATTGTCACCGATGCTCACCATCTGTCTAATACTATTAATTTAAAAAATTATAACTTTGTTGGTGAATGTCAATTTTCAAGGTCGTCGCCAGATTCACTTCTAAAAAGTTTCACATCAGATAATTTTTAAAAAATTACTTTAATCATCTTTTCCTCTTGCGGATACCCTTGTGCTTTTTTTTCCCATACAGCAAAATGTAAAAAAAATTTTTTTTTAAAGCACAATATTATGTTTACACGTTCATTTATTAATGGCAAAGTTAATTGCATCTAAAAAAAAACAACCATGTTATTATGAAATTAAATTTTGAAATATAAAACTAAACCTGAGAGTCACTAATGGACCATAAGGTTATACAATCGAAGTTATTTTGCGGAGAAGTTTTTTGATTCTAGTTTTTAAGTTATGTAAATATGTAAATATTGACGGTTTATTAATAAAAATGAGAAAATCATCGCATTATTATACATTAGTTTTGTTATTAAAAATGTAAATTTGTAATACAATTTCTATTATATTTTTTATAGAAACTAAAAAAGTTGAAAGCGTCTATCTTCTGGTCGGGTCTACCTATTGGTCTGGTTACCCTACTGAATCGTTCTCCCCTAATTCTTTAAAATTCTATTCATTTCAACAATATCCTTTGCTCTAAATTAATAAACCCACGTCATAAAACCGTCCTGAAATCCTCTCTAACAAACAAATTCTTTATTTAAATTAAGAAACATTTGTTGATGTAATAAAAACTATCCGTTGAAAACGAATAAAAAATAAAATAGTAAAATTAATAAGTGAAAATTCAGTTCAAGTATGAAGAAAAGCTTCATCACAAGCTATCCGAACAAATTCATTCATTTAATTGAACTAAACTTTATTTAATCCAAATCAGTAGCGAAGTGGTAAAACGGTACAAGTCAATTTTGACTATTGACCACTCTTCAATGAATATCTCAGAATCTAAGACAGATAGCAAAATTTTTGTTATAACCTTTTTTGTAGAGCCGATTGAGAGCTACAACAAATGTGATTACAAAAATTTCGCTATCTCCCTTAGATTCCGAAATATTCCCCAAAAACTCAACTGGGGGATGAGTCGACTTGAATCGTTTTACCACTTCGCTACTGAAATAAATAATTTCTCCGACTGCGTCTCCTTTAGACAAAAATTTCTTTATTCTCCCGAAACCATTTCCTCCTAACTTACCTAGACACCCTACATACATCCCCCCCCCTCCCCTCCCCCCCACCCAACCCCTTCGCCGTAACATATCGAGCGGCTTGGAATCCCTCCACACACTGCACTCTGCAGTTTCCAGCACATACGAAAACTCGTCCAGTGCTCGCACACAAACGATTGTATACAGTACAGTGGCTCAACAGTGTCGTACGATAGTCACACGAATTCTCGCGCATGGCGCACCTCCTCCCTCCTCATTCGCCTGCACTGAGCGTCTCCAACAGCCCGTCGATTATATATAACCATAGATGGGATATGACTGACTCTCTGGTGGCGCGCGTATGAGTCCACGAGTGTGTACAATCAAACATTGTTCATGATTTAGTCAAATATTGGCGAAATACACAACTTTGTAGTGCCTCTTCGTGTATCTACCTATGTATCATACCGAATAATCCGTTGGAGATTGCGCCCCGATTGTCCACTCGTTAAAGTTAGACGAGTGGCAGAACCCAGAGGACTGGCCACTCGATATGGAGAATATTTTTGCGGATCTATTGCACACTGTTAGAGAAAAATAGTATATTTCGTCATTAGGCCGAAAAAAGCTCCCGTTCGCTCCGCGTCCGTGAATCTCTGCCTATGGCCGTCATGACAGAAAATATTGTTCGTCATACGGCAAAAAAAAACTTTTCTGGCGAATATGAGGTTTGCAGCACGAGCCGAAGGCGAGCGAGAAATAGTATTTTTTGTCATTCCGGCCGTAAGGCAGCGTTTCACGGACGCTCCGCTCGCTCCGCTGCCTCACGGCCGGAATGACAAAATAGTATATTTCGTCACTAGGCCGAAAAAAACTTTTCTGGCGAATATGAGTTTGCAATCATATGAGCTAGAAAAGTTTTTTTTGGCCGTATGACGAACAGTATTTTTTGTTATGACGGCCGTAGGCGGAGATTCACGGACGCTCCGCTTCGCTCCGCTCGCTCCGCTGCCTCACGGCCGGAATGACAAAAAATGGATTTTTATGGACAGTTGACTAGGGTAAACTGTCCAGTAGATGGACGCCTAATAAAACCGCCCAGTAGATGGACGTTTGTTTTTTAGCAATTGAAAAAAAAATTGATCGAAAAAAAATCGTCATTCAGGGGTTAAGAATCACAACAGTTAGTGAAAATTCAAAGCAACAATTCACATTTCATCACATCACATTTTTCACATCTATAGGGCAGTGTCCATCTACTGGGTAGCTTACTCTACTAATTTTCAGGGCAGTGACACTGAAGGCGATTTGGGGGAAAAAGTCATGAAATTTCAGGTTTCACTGAAAATTAAGTAAATTTCCAGAATTTTAAGCATCACAAAGACGAGAATGGAACTTCAATCCCAAGAAAATCTTTAATTAATGCGATCTTAATGAACCTGATACTCTTTATTATTTGAAAAGATATTTGATGGGGTTATTCGTCGGTTCACTGTAAGAAAATTACTCTTGAAATTTCAAGTAAAAAATCTTGAAATTGTTAACAACAAATAATTTACATGGAATTTCCATTAATCTTGTTATTGATAGATCAGTCAATTTGAATATTCAATGAAATTTGATTTCTCAGGTTCGCACGATAAAAAAAAATTACTCAAAATCGTAGAAATTCAGGAAACTTTTCTGAATACGATTTATTCACGAAAAAATCAAAATTGTCATTGAAAATTCAATGAGCATTCATCATAAAAAACTTAATTTTATTGAACTTCCCAGGTGAATCAGGAATTCCATGAGCAATTTAGTCTGAAATTTAATTCAAGTTCCGAATACTGAAAATTTAAATGCATCTGTTACATAAATTTCAAAAAAATGCTAACAGTGTAGGGCCGTAAAGAGCGCAGTTTTACAGTTGCTAAAAATATATATATCAAGAATACGAATGAATCGAGTTAACTTAATCTAGTCCTGAAGACGAAAAAGGCGGAAAGAAAATAAAATAAAACAGTGTAGTATAAATTAATCTAGCTACGGGCGCGAAGTGCCCGTTCAGTAGTTTCCAAAATAATCAAATGATTAATCAAGTACTTTCTGTCTGATCTCAGTTGATGAAATAAATTAATTTAAAAAAATGCAAAGCCAAAATGAATTCCAACAAACAAGTGATTAAAATAAATAAATTTTCAAGATAATCCCCAAAATAATCAATTGACTGACTAACTCCTTCTGTTTGATCTCAGTTGAGGAAATAAATTAATTTAAAAAATGTATATAACTTCACTGGGAGGACCCCACGGCATATGCAATAAACTTCAATAAATAAAAAACAAAATATTCGTAGAAATACGTGGGTTTATTTTTAAAACATGTACTTCATCTCCAGAGTGGCATAGATATCTCCATTTGTTGCATTGAAAAAACAACAAAAATCAACGAATTTACAGAAAAAATACTGACAATTATAAAACAGAATAATTTACTTCAATTAATTACTTTTTATTTCTAATTTTAATTGAACCCTGTAACCAAAATTCATACTTCCCTGTAATTTCCGTCGCTCTCGTCAAATTTTCCGAGTAAATGTCACCACCCCCATCCATTCATCAACTTTTCAATAAACTCATTATCAATATTCAAAAGCAAAAATTAATTCAAACATAAACAACTCATTAAAATGAATAACTTTTGAAGATAATTTCCAAAATAATCAACTGACTAATTAATTCCTTTTTGTTTGATCTCAGTTGATGAAATAAATTAATTGAAAAAAATGCAAAGCCAAAGTTAATTCAAACATAAACAAGAGATTAAAATAATTTTTTTTTAAATAATCCCGAAAATAATCAATTGACTAATTAACTTCTTTCCTTTTTGTCTCAGTTGATGGAATAAATTCGTTTACAAAATGCATATAACTTCACTGAGATGACCTGACGGGATATGCAATCAATGAAAAACATTAAAATATTCGTAGAAATACGTGGGTTTATTTTTAAAACATGTACATCATCTCCTGTGTGGCATTTTAGATATCTCCATTTGTTGCATTGAATTAACAAAAAAAAATTTGATGAACTAATAGAAGAACAGGTGGGTGAGTTCAGTGGACAATCCATTCGATGTGACAATAATAATGACAATGGCCTCTTTTGTAATTATACTCGATAGTCATTATATTTACAATTTTTGCAGCAATTTCGGGAACTCCGCAGGCTAAAATCAGTCTCAGATTCTTTTGATTATTAAATACTCAATTTGATTATCAATTTATATGATTTTAATGACTGAATAACCCCAGAATTCACCAAACTGCCTCAATTCATCTATTCATTACGCCTAATATAGTTATCAGTTTGCTTTAAGATTCCATTTATTTATATATTTATATTCTATATATATTTTATTTATAATATTTATATAACTCTTCGTAACATACAATAGTAATGTACATTATACACGTTACGCTGTGCGACTATCTACATTTTTCATTTTTATCATACAAAAAAACATTTGGACGTCGCCGGTGGCGACATTGGGAGCATCATCCTCACTCACTATCTTATGATTTATAATTTAATGATAAACGAAACGTTCATTCTCATTCTGTGGGTATTTTCCTTTCTCACGAATAATTATCACAATTTTCGCTTTTAATTTTTTTTTATATTTTAAAACATCTATTTACGACCGCAAGTCTTAGAGCACCGATTTATTGCTCACATTAAAATGATAATTATCTCTCGCTGTCGAGAGTAAAAATTTCGGACGGAAAGCAAAGATTTTTCACGGTTACAAATGACAATGATTCAAACGTGAAGCGGAAATTAGCGAAAGATTTGATTTAGACTCGTGATTTTCTGACTCTTGAACCCTCAAAAATCCCCTTTTCGCTGTCAAATATTCAAATATTCCGCTAGTTTCAGCTGCGGGGTTCAAACAAAATGCTCAAGTACAAAGGAATAATTCAGAATTCATTCAGACGTTAGTGCGTCAGAGAAAAAAGAGCACTGATAAGGTGAATTGCTCATGACTGCTATCTCCAACAATCTCTGAATCTGATATGAGATATCAGGATGACGAGTGTTGGCCGAAAATTTATGAAACTCGTGCCTAGAAGATTCTCTTGAATATTCAAATAAATATCGTTGCGGATAAATTCAATATAATCACAGAAAATTGATGTAAAATTACGTCCACCGAAATATCGTACTCCCGAGTGATACTTGACAGGTCGAGACATTAATGCACTTTGTTAATCGAGAACAATAGTGACTTTGCGAAATGTTTAAAATCCATTATGTTATCACACAGGAAGAAAAACAGATCAAAGATGACAAATCTTACCATTGAAAAGACAAGAATTTCACTCAAAAACAAACAACAGTGACAAGAAGATGAACTTTTCATTCGATGGAATTGATCTTCGCAACGGCTTGAAGACTACTGATACAAATTAGATGATTTGTGTTTAATTTTGTGTGAAATATCCTTTTCTTTTCAATGATACCTTGACTTCAACTCAAGAAACCTTTCCTCTGTTACATTTTAAAAATTCATTCCACAAATCGCTAATCATTCCGTCAACCGTCTAGACGCGTTGAGAGTAAGATTGATGATCTTGTTTATCAATATTGTTAATATCCCATTGAAAAGTCAGGAATTTCACCCGAAAAAGGAAAAAAGATGGTCTCTTTTGCCCCAGAAGTCTCCAAGGTATACTAAAAAAATTCTCCATTTGATGGAATTGATCTTTGCGAAAGCTTAAAGACTACTGCGACAAATTAGATGATTTGTGTTTAATTTGGTGTGGAATATCCTTTTCTTTTCAATGATACCTTCCTTCAACTCAAGAAACTTTTCCTCTGTTACATATTAAAAATCCATTCTACTAATCACCAATCATTCCGTCAACCGTCTAGACTCGTTGAGAGTAAGATTCATGATCTTGTTAATCAGTTTTGTTAGTATTCCATTGAAAAGTCAGGAATTTCACCCGAAAAAGGAAAAAGGATGTGGCTGTTTTGCCCTAGAAGTATCCAAGATACACTAAAAAAATTCTCCATTTGATGGAATTGATCTTTGCGAAAGCTTAAAGACTACTGGGACAAATCAGATAATTTGTGTAAAATATCCTTGCATTTTCACTGACATCTTGCAGATTTGAACTTAAGAAACTTTCCCTCTGTTATATCTTTAAAATTCATCCCCTCTAGACGCGTTGAGAGCAAGATCTATGATCTTGTTCATCAGTTTTGTTAATATTAAGAAAAATAATGATTTCGTGAATTAACTTTGTGGAAAAGCAAGTCAAAGATGACAAATACCTCATTGAAAAGCCAGGAATTTCACTCAAAAAAGAAAAAAGGATGATTTGTTTTGCCCCAAAAGTCTCCAAGACACACTAGAAAAACTCTTCATTTGATGGAATTGATCTTCGCAAAAGCTTGAAGACTGCCGAAACAAATCACATAATTTGTATTTAATTTTGTATGAAACATCCTTGTATTTTCAATGCGAAGAACCTTTTCCAAAGATTCATAATCTTCACCAGTTTTCTTAATTAGGAACTATAGTGACTTCGCCAAATGACTGTGTGAAAAACAAATAAAAAATGACAAATATCCCATTGAAAAGCCAGGAATTTCCCGCGAAAAAGAAAAAAGATGATCTGCTTTACCCCAGAAGTCCCCAGGTAAAGAAGAAAAACTCTTCATTTGATGGAACTGATCTTCGCAAAAGCTTGAAGACTACCGAGCCAAATCCTCTGATTTGTATTTAATTTTGTGTGAAATATCCTTGCCTTTTCAACGACACCTTGCTTTCAACTCAAGAACCTTTCCCTCCCTTACATCTTAAAAATTCATTCCACTAATCACCAATCATCCCGCCAACCGCCTAGACGCGTTGCGAGTAAGATCCATGATCCTGGTCATCATCATCCTCGTCGTCAGGGTCCTCGACACCAGCGATAACATGCCAGCTGACCGGTTGATGATCATTACGAACAAGTACATTAGACCTCGATCTGTCATCCTCATTGATGCTTGCGGCCTGATGTGCCGCAGCCGCGGTAACTCAGGCAAGAGCATACGGATGAGTGGCGTGATGTCACAAGCCAGCAGCCGACGCCGGTGGAGGTGGCGGTACACTGCTGGAGCTCGTCACACTGGTTGAATAATGATGAAGTGGACTTTGGTAATAATCCTGATGATGATTCGTCATGTTGTGCATTGTTCCCGGATTCCCCCCGGAATGCATTCCATTGTGATGATGATGATTTGGACCAGCCGAATGAGGATGAGGATGATGAGGCGAACCGTAGTTTGCGTAGCTCTGATGAAGCTCGTACATTTTGAGATCCGGGTGTTTTCTGTCTTGTGCACCTGGCGATGTGGCCGCCGTCTCCCCAGGTAATAGCCTCGTGATGCTAAAAGGATGGCTTTGCGCGGTGTAAGGTGGCTCCTGCTTCAGACTCCCCGCCATGCCATGATGAAGGGCTGCGGGATCCGTCAACAAATGTGGATGAAGACTGCGACCAACCATAGCCGCAAGCTCATCGTGTGCAGCTCCCAGATCAGGCCCAAGTAGCCCACCAATATCCGTTGTATCGCTCTTCAACCCGTGATGCTGATGAAGCCCCGTCGCATGATGGTGATGAGAAGACACGAGGGAATGCAGATCTTTGTCGTCAGGCTGTTGAACACTGTGATGCAGCGACGGTGTCTTCTTCCCATGGCCAAGATCATGAGAGTTGGGACTTGTGTGACCAGCACCATGATGCCCCGAGTGTGGATTCTGGGTCTTAGTTGATTGCCTCTGATGCTCCTTCTTCTCGTCCTTGAATCTCTTCTGGCGACGGAGGTAGCACCCATTCTCGAACATATTTCCGCTTTCTGGGTGGAGGGTCCAGAAGGATCCTTTGCCAGGCTTGTCTGGGGTCCTCGGTACCTTCACGAAACAGTCGTTGAAGCTCAACGAGTGTCTTATAGAGTTCTGCCAGCGTTGCTGATTCGTTCTGTAGAACGGAAACAGATCCATGATGAATTGGTAGATCTCCGACAGTGTCAGCATCTTCGTCGGTGCATTCTGTATCGCCATTGTGATCAGACTTATGTAGGAATATGGTGGCTTGGCGTGGGTGTAATTCCGTCTGTAAGATTTGTCGTTCCTAGCTCTTTGCAGCGCCGAATTCGGGGAATCTGGCTCGGTAAGTGATAGAGGATCACTTCTGACTCCACCAGCACCACCCGCTGTTATCGAAGGATACCCGACGGCACTCATACAGGCGCTTCCACCCGCCATCGCTGAACTTCCGTAACCACCCATACCACCACCGCCCATTCCTGCCATTCCCATTGAACTCATGGTCCCCATATTGAAACCAGCCTGAAGGCTTGAACTCTGGGGACTACAACTGGGCCCAACACCAACACCCATGGACATACCCATGGACACACAACCCATTGAATTTATAGAACTGTATGTCGGCGCCATACTTCCCATACTCGACATCGCTGCTGATGTCATAGCACCGCCGAGGCTGCCAGCCTCGCTGTACAGCTTCTGCGACTGGAGCATTGTCATTTATAACAGTCAGATTATTTCACTAGCTTCCCAAATTGTTTCACTTCGTCAAAATGACATCTGTTCAATAGACAAATCCACTTGGATTCAACATCACTTGCACCAATCAACATTCATTTTGCACTCTTCGAGTTCCAATCAATCTGATTCTCACAGTCTGCCAATACCTCTCACTGAATCACTTTGTTTCAAAGTCTGAAAAATTGTTGAAGTAAACTAAAAAAAAAATTCACAAAAAACACACAAATGTCCTTTTCGCGGATACAGTTTCACTGGTAAACTCCGAAAACAATGCGTTGATGTCACAGGCGCAACCAGTACTCGATGACGCTGTACCCGATAGGGGTAATTGTTGTCCCAACAACAACTATATAACACACGTAAGGGTACCGCAGTTGTTATTTGCGGCTGTTTGTGAGGCGTGCGCCCCTTTTCTCACTCACTCACTCTGTGTAGTGTGGATGGAGGCCGGTTAGCGAGTGTACTCCGGTACTCTTGAGCCACCGAGTCTTGTTCAAACAATCCCCACCACTTCTGCAACCGAACGTCGGTTGCGAAGCGGAGAAACCGCCCTGTGCGCCACTCGCGGCCAATCGAGGGCCATCGGTTCCCTGTTCCGAGCGGTTTCTACGAATCAGGGGAGCAAGCGGGCGGAGCCAGGGGGCACGTCGGGCACCTACGCTCGGTCCACACGCCCTTAATGCACCCTCAAAAGGTACATCTGTTTTCCAAGGATCGACTGTCTCTCTTGCTCACGCGTTATTAGGTTAAAGCTTGCGTTTTCGGGGGTGCGCGCGCAACTGGGGGAATCCCCCAACACGCCTTGCGCGCCAAAAACCCTACGGTCCGCTTGCGTAATTTCGCCACCGTTTTACCCGACGTCTTCAACGTCATGTCAACTGACACCGCGTGTGAACCATCGCGAAAATTCAAAAAATTGCAATATTGCCGGGAAATTGTGGTTATCCGTGAGTGAAACTATTGCGAATTCTTATCGAAACAAAAATGACGAAACATTGGTTGAATTATGGGGGCGGCTTGGAGCAAAATGAAGAGAGAACAAGTGAAGTTAGAATCTAAAGACGAAAGTATTCCGCTTGTACTTTCGCGAGAAGCGGACGCGCAACAGTATTTTTTTAAAGATTTAGACGCATGATTCCGCTGATTTCGGCCGACGGAGAGGTTTTGGGGCACGTGATTATGACGAGGAATGAGGAAAATGGAGATAAGGAGCAAGGTGAGTGTGATGTACTCGATACTGAGGCTTAATTGTTCGTCATTCTCCCGGGAATGCGGCGGAATTAGACTGGCGTCGGGTCGCATGCTCGAATAGAGGAAATGTGATTTTTTTTTAACGTCTGGGGATTTTATTTGCGGGATAAAGACACTTACGAGTGAGTTTATCCTCTCAATTATCTAGAGTTGGCACAAATTTGAAAATAGGGCGGGCGGGCAGGGCTACCTGCAATTTATGACAGGGATTATTCCACAAATTCGTAATGGCCATTTTCGAATATCAATCTTGCGGTTTTCGGGTGTAAACACAATGGATAATCCTCTTGTTTTTTTTTCAACATCTCATCAGTGCAAATCCGCCGGGGAGACAATGAGGTGCGGGCACATTTGGTTGGGAATTTCGGGAGATACCTGACGAGTTTTATTTCAATTTTTTTTCCGTCGGTTATCGATGGGTACGAGAGTAATTGAACCGAGGTACTAGGCGCCTGATGGACATGACGCCATAAAACCGAGAAGCCCGGAAATGAATGTCTGACGAGCCGCTGAATTAGCACCAACCCCACATCCATGAAAGAGAATTAACAACCCTGGAGGTTTGTACTCCCCTCCAGCGGGCGCTCAAAAAGGGAAATAGGAGTAGCGGATGATTTTTAGATCGGCCGCGGAAAGAACAACTATTGAAAAGTCGTAACTGGGATTATCCAGGGGGTATCGGGCGGAGGTTTTATTTCAGTGTTTTTCACTACTTTTTTTATATGGAGAGAAATATCTATTCAATATTACTCCCTTTGAAGAAAATTTTTCGATGAATTTTTCCTGACGGAAACGAAATTTTGTGGATAAGTTGCATATGGAGAGGGAAGTTGGATAATAATTTTATAGACAAAAATAAAGATAAAAATTTACCTAGAAAGTCGTGGTAAATTTTATTGTACGACACTGCAGGGATGGGCAATAATATTGGATTTTGACAATATTAAAAAGGCGTTATCTCCTTATATTGTTCAAAGTTTAACTATATTTAACAAATTTAAAATATAAAATTTATTCACTAAATTTTCCGATTGATGGTGAAAAAAATATTCGATAATATTGAAATGCAATTTTTTAGTTAAGAAACTAATTCTAAATTTAGGTACTGGATTTTCGACCATCCAAATAATCGTCAATCTTCCTACCTAAATTATTGGTTGATAGAATATTTCGAAATTTAAATGTACAAATTGATGGTTACTTTAATATTTAAAATTTTTAAGATTTATGGGAAAAATTGACAACTTCACAATTTAACGGTCATTATGATTAATTGATATGCCTACACGGAGAGAAATTTTTGATAAAAATTATCCTAACGTTCTATAAAAGTGTATCCTGAGTCATCGTTTCCTCATTTCTATCCCGAAATTTAGTAGAAATCAATATATGATGATCAAATTTTATTCTACATTAGAGAAATTTTATCCTGATACATAATAAATTTTACCCGTCCAATAATTTTTATGTAAATAACAAGGAAAATTCTAGAACGGTTCCCAGGTAGGAATTGACGATAGAAACAGGACTCATCAAGCCCTGGAGCAAGGCTTGGAAATGCTCAACCAAGGCTGAAGCTCAGCCTTGGATCAGCCCTCCTTCAGCCGCAAAATGATAACCTCGTTTCAGACTTAGTCCATAAGGCTTGAACAATGCTTGGCGCCAAGGCTTGGTCCAAGCCTTGAATTACAAAATTTTAAAGGCTCTTCTTTTGAATAAATCATATTAATGTTTACGGTTGTGTTCAAATAATTCTTATTGCTTGATAACCCCTTTTATGAATCCAAAGCAACTTATGAAAAAGACTGACGGGACTATGTACAGTTTTCCTCGAGTAAATTTTTTTTTTAATTTCTGCATTTCTGGGGCAAGTGTAATTTGTTGCTAAAGTTCAGGATTAAAACTCAAAACTGTTTCAATTCACTTGAACTCTTGTAGAAAATAAAATGACTCTACTAGAAAATGCAACAAGTATTATTTTTTTCAGTTGATACTAACAATATTGGCATAATATCTGTAAAAAAATTTCATAATAGCAAAGTTTTTACAAGAATAATTGCATCTTTTATTAAAATTCAGGATTAAATCTCAAAACTGTTTCAATTCCCTTGAACTCTAGCAGAAAATAAGATTTTTTAAAAATTTTATTGTTAGAAAATAAGATTACTCTACCAAAAAATTCAATAAATATTATTGCAATTAACACTAACAAAAATTACACAATTTCTGTAAAAGTTGTCCTCAAAGTACTTGAATTTTTATTAAAATCATTGCATTTTGTACTAAAATTCAGAATTAAAACTCAAAACTCTTTCAATTCCCTTGAACTCTATCAGAGAATAAAATTACTCTACTAAAAAATGCAATAAATATTATTATAACACTCAACACTACCAAAAATTACATAATTTGTGTGCAATTTTTCCTCGAAGTACTTGATTTTTTATTACAATAATTGCATTGTCTACTAAATTTCGGGGATAACTTCTCACAGATTTTTCGACATACGTCCCTCTTCCTCTTCACCCTTTCATTGTTCCTCTCTGTCATGTTTTGTTGCTTCCACGGGAGTCCAAACTGTTTGCAGAATTCGAGTATATTTTTTAAGCAAACAGAGACAGTTGTGTTTATACATCATCTTAGATCGATTGAATTTATTATTTGAAATCTGATTGGTTTATTTTCTTACGATCGTTACTCGATAGCCCGACGATTAAACGACGATTTATTGTTTACCGAAGATTGTCGGTTATCTCCCGTGAATCTGAGGTTTTGACAATTCGATTTGAGGTGTGAGAGTGTTTATTTTTGAGTGGTCTGCGATAATGAATGGGACAGGTTGATTTGTCCTACAATATTTTAATGAGGTTCTTCATTGGTGAATGCTTATTAAGTAGGTTGGATGATATATGTCGTGCGGGGAGATGTTTTTCTGAGTACAAAAAGTCTTTGTCATTTTTATGAGAATGAGGGAGTGGAACGGGGAGCCTTTGGAAAACTCTTTTATGTACCTGGTGGAGACCCCGACGTGGGTGGGCCGGACCACTTCGTGTACATTAACACCGGTGATAACTACGCACACACTCGGCTATGAAGAGGTTTCTATTTTTATTAGTCTCGGGCTGACGTGTTTTTTCGATTTTCTTTGATGTTTCGGACGATGGCGGAGTGATATTCTCACGTCATCTTGCGAATTTTCTCGCCAGAAACAAAAAAATTCGGCTCGACGCGCTGATTTATCACCTCATTTAGTTGATGAAAAAAAAAAAATTGATTCATAATAAAGATGAACGATGAGTGAAAAATTAATCAGTAATTTTTGAAATTTTTTTTCAACGAAAAAAAAGACATTTTTAAAGAAATTGTCCACAATTTTCTTGAATTATCCTGAAAATCTGAGAATTCTCGAGAAAACTGAATAATTTTCTGAATTTTTTTAGACTGAAAAATAACACATTTTTCTAGAATTTAGAAGCTCAAGTGGAAAATTGCTTTCATCACAACATAGTCAATATATTTTTGCTAACAATAAATTATCAATTTGTTACCGAATGGAATTTTTATGACAATGTATTTTAAATTGAATTCAGTGAATCTGGCGGCCAACATTACCCCAACATTGCGCCAACGTTAGTAGATAACATTGCCCCAACATTGCCACAACAGTCAATATATTTTTTCTCTCAAATTAGCAATTTGCTACCGAATGGAATTTCTAAGACAATATATTTGTAATATTACCCCAACATTGCACCAACGTTAGTAGGTAACATTGCCACAGCAGTCAATATATTTTTTCTCTCAAATTAGCCATTTGCTACCGAATGGAATGTTTAAGACAATACATTTTAAATTGAATTAAATGAATCTGGCGACCTACATTACCCCAACATTGTCCCAACGTTGACAGCCAAAATTGTCCCAACATTGGTAGCCAATATTGTCCCAACACTGCTAGTCAACACTTCCCCAACACGTAGACAACCACCATTGTTCCAACGTTGGCAGCCAACGTTGCCCCAACATTGACCCAACATTAAAATTCTTGACATCTCCCAAAAAACTAGTTTCAAAATAAATTTTTTCAACAACTGATGTTGCAATCAATCTCATGATCGAACTCGCTCAAGATGGCAATAAATAATATTTTAAATCACAATTGAACTCATTTAAACAATAATTTTTCCAGTTATCGTCGAAAAACGCTGCGCCTGAAGCCAAAATTAGTTATCCTAACGCAAAAAATTGGAAATTCCGGGTTTGACAACTACAATGCTTTCATTCTGAAGTAAAAACAATCTTGAATGAATGTTTTTATGAAAATCTACATATTCGTGCCCAAGAGCCCCATCCACCTGATTTCCACCGAAAAAATTGACTCCAAGAATTCAGAGCGGGGAAAACTCCACAATTTACTGTTGTTTGAAACGTAGAAATAACAAATCCAGCCTTTGCTTTTATTTTCAAAGCTGCAAGCGTGAAAAACGTGAACCTTTTTCGGTAATCGTGTGCGACAGGTACGTTTTCACGTCTCGAGTGGACCCTCGAGTTGTTTTCATAGGGCAGCCGCGACGCCGACGGGGATTTCAGAGGGACAAAAAAATCACCGACACGTACGCGATGCGAATAAAAACATTTTTTATATTTTCCCCGGGTGAAAATCAATCAGAATGGATTAATCTGTTTTTATTTGAGAAATTCCGGAGTGTTCGATGTGAAGTATCAGTTGGATTATCCGAGAAACTACATCGAGAAATTTTAAAACTCAAAATCCGCTCTTGAGGAGGCAAGAGAAACAACCCGCTGACAATCTCTTGACTCTGTAATGCCACTGTCAAAACATTTGCGTGAACGAATAAAGCGGGTGAATTTAACGTCAGTGCAAAGAAAGAGGTCATTGGGGCTGCTCTTGGCCCGGGAAATTCTTGAGTGAAAAAGACCGAGGGAAAAGCCTAGACCGAGTGTCGGCGAGGATTTTTGTGATCGCCGAGGGTTGGTACCTGGTTTGCGGAGAGGAGATTAGTCTCTGCCCTGTGATATAATCCATATTTTTCAGATTAGAGTGGGGAAATTGGATGATCTGTTCTTGCAACACTGATGAGGACATTTCCCCACTCTTGGTTCGCAGACCAATTAGGGGAAAATACATACGGAACAGCTGGATGCAAATTACCTAGACTCGTGGCAAATTTTACTGTGCGAAAGGTAATCGTACACTTGGAAATTTTTTGAAATTCTATGGAGGATTTTATAGTAAATCTCATGAGAGTGACATTGAATCAGATTTAGGGAAAAAATGGCTATGAAATTTCAAGTTTTACGTAGAATTCACGGGAATTCATGAGTTTTCAGTGGGAGTGACATGGAAATTTTACAACTTGATTGAATTTTCAGTGGAATATGAATATTCAGAAACAAAATGACAGGAATAGGCAATAATATTAGATTTTGGCAATATTAAAAAGGATTATCTCGTTATATTGTTCAAAGTTTAACTATATTTACCAAATTTAAAATATTATAGATTTTATTAGCTAAATTTTTTCGATTGATGGTGAATAAAATATTTGATAATACTAAAATGTAATTTTTTGGTTACCACGCTAATTCTAACTTTAGGTACTTGATTTTCGATTATCCAAATAATCTGAATAGAATATTTGGAAATTTAATTGTACAAATTGATGGTTACTTTAATATTTAAAATTTTAAGATTTATGTTAAACATTGGCAGTTTCATAATTTAACGGTAATTATAATTGGTTGATATGCCTATCACTGCAAAATGACATGAATTTTCAATTTTTCCCTGAATTTTCCTGATTTTTTCATTAACACTGATGAGGACATTTCCCCACTCTTGTTCCGTAGACCAATTAGGGGAAAATATATACGGAACAGCTGAATGCAAATTACCTAGACTCGTGGCAAATTTTACTGTGCGAAAGGTAATCATACACTTGGAAATTTTTTGAAATTTTATGGAGGATTTTATAGTAAATCTCATGAGAGTGACATTGAGTCGGATTTAGGGGAAAAATGGCTATGAAATTTCAAGTTTTACGTAGAATTCACGGGAATTCATGAGTTTTCAGTGGAATATGAATATTCAGAAATAAAATGACAGGTATAGGCAATTATCCCAATAATCGTCAATCTTCCTGCCTAAATTATTGGTTGATAGAATATTTCGAAATTTAATTGTACAAATTGATGGTTTACTTCAATATTTAAAATTTCAAGATTCATGCTAAACATTGGCAGCTTCACAATTTAACGGTAATTATAATTGGTTGATATGCCTATCACTGCAAAATGACATGAATTTTCAATTTTTCCCTGAATTTTCCTGATTTTTTCATTAACACTGATGAGGACATTTCCCCACTCTTGTTCCGTAGACCAATTAGGGGAAAATATATACGGAACAGCTGAATGCAAATTACCTAGACTCGTGGCAAATTTTACTGTGCGAAAGGTAATCATACACTTGGAAATTTTTTGAAATTTTATGGAGGATTTTATAGTAAATCTCATGAGAGTGACATTGAGTCGGATTTAGGGGAAAAATGGCTATGAAATTTCAAGTTTTACGTAGAATTCACGGGAATTCATGAGTTTTCAGTGGGAGTGACATGGAAATTTTACAACTTGATTGAATTTTCAGTGGAATATGAATATTCAGAAACAAAATGACAGGAATAGGCAATAATATTAGATTTTGGCAATATTAAAAAGGATTATCTCGTTATATTGTTCAAAGTTTAACTATATTTACCAAATTTAAAATATTATAGATTTTATTAGCTAAATTTTTTCGATTGATGGTGAATAAAATATTTGATAATACTAAAATGTAATTTTTTGGTTACCACGCTAATTCTAACTTTAGGTACTTGATTTTCGATTATCCAAATAATCTGAATAGAATATTTGGAAATTTAATTGTACAAATTGATGGTTACTTTAATATTTAAAATTTTAAGATTTATGTTAAACATTGGCAGTTTCATAATTTAACGGTAATTATAATTGGTTGATATGCCTATCACTGCAAAATGACATGAATTTTCAATTTTTCCCTGAATTTTCCGGATTTTTCGGAATTTTCACAGAATAACTGAACTGAAAATTCAAGTATTTTATCAATTTCCAGAGCATTTGAACAGAAAATAAACGGAATATTTGATTTTTCAATGACAAGATTTCCTGAAATTTCAGTGGAACTTGCACACGATAAAAATTTCCGCAATTCGGTTCGAAAAATTCAGACAAAATTTTTTAATAGTGTAGAACGAAATGTAATTCAAGTTTTTTTTCCATGATTTTCTATATTTCTAAATAGCAGTTGTTATTCTATTTTTGGATAATCTGTATGGGTCAACGCATCTATTTATTATCTGGTAAGAGTGAAAAATTTAATGTGTAATCGGTTTTTAATCGGTATGAGTAAGAAAATCGTCAATAATTCACGGTAATTCAAGGTATTAAAAAATTTTAGGTACGTCGTCATTGAAAACTCACAATTTAATGAAAAAATCAACGCAAATTAGTAGTAATAGTAGTATTAATATAAGTTGAAAGCTTCTTGTGACAAATTCTATTAAAAATAATAATAAATAAATAGTAGAAATCAGGAAAATTCGGGGAAATATATGCTTGAATTCAGTGTAATAAGGGCTGAACATTGAGGTTTTGATTGAAAATTCAAGTGTAGATTTAAGAATTCTTCTCTTCATGGAAGCAAAAAATTAAAAATTCCATTGAATTTTCAGTGAAATTTGAAATGTCATGATTTATTTCCCCCTAAATTGAATTTAATGCACTTTTGAACATTTTTGGCTGAAATTTCCCGTACATTCCTTGGAAATTTTTATCGAGTGATAGTTCCACCGGAATTTCAAGTTGTTTCGTCAAAAAAAATTCCCAATTTTTTATGACAATTCCCAATTTCCAAACTATAAATTTTAAGTTCAATAATTCCTCATAAATTGATAAAAATCAGCAAAATACAATTTCATGAAAAAATAAATGAAAATGATAAATTTTACATCCATTACTCTATGAAAATAAATAAAAATGGGAGAAATTGCGATAAATATGTTCTTAAATCTTTAATCAATTGAAAATGTTTGATTGACAATTCCAGTAAGTTAGAAAATTTTAGATTGCATTCACGAATTTTCCTCCCCTAAATCAAGACTATTATTTCAATTTCATCAATTTTATTCCACCGTAAAATTGAAAAATTCACGTTTCCAAAACGTTTTCAATTCGTATAATTATGGAAATTATCTGATTCATGTTAATTGTGGATTCATGAATGTGTCGAAGAAAATAATGAAAATCTCGAAATATGTCCCGTCTCCACAGCCGTAAATTCCCCCCCAAAAAAAGATTCGAGTGTGCTTTATCAAGGCAGAAGCGTCGCAGACGGTCGAGGGCACGTTACGCGTGCCTCAGCGTACTTTTCCCAGATTTGCAACCCCCTGGTACGTCTATCTGAGAGCCTCCACCCTCCCTCATCGTTTTCGAACGTAAAAATAATAGACTCCAGTTTCACACTCAAGCCATCCCTCCCCCACCCCCCAGCCCCTCTCTCCCCCACTGATCGATTTATTTTTTTTACTCCCACAACGAAAACAGTGGGGATGAGACAGTGCAGCGCATTCTCACGTGAAAATTGTTTTTCGGGGCTTGAGTGAGTCATTTCACACGAGTTCTTTCATGTTTGCGGTGGACGTAAACAAGTTGTAAATCAAGATGAGTCAAATTTGAAGGTAACTTGTTGGGCTGCCGGGAGAAACGCCCCCATGAGGCGTCCCGCGGCGACACCCCATTGACAATTTTATGAGGCTGTTTGTTGGCAAGTGCCACTGGCCCACTTACTCACCTCGTAAATCCTCTGAGTAATTCGTTTTCCATATTTTTCGGGAATTATCGCGCTAGGACTCGCACGAGTCAACAGCGTAATCTCGGGGTAAGGGTCACTGGTGGTATGATGACGGCGTTTGAGTCATCGGTTCGAAATTTTTATAAAATCTCCGATTGGAAAATAAAAAAATTCAGTAGCGAAGCGGTAAACCGGGTTAAGTCGATTTTGACTTTTGGCCAATTTTTGACGAATATCTCGCAATCTAAAAGACACAGCAAAATTTTTCTCATAACCTTTTTTATAACCCTCAATTGGTTCTACAAAAAAGGTCATGACAAAAATTTTTCTATCTCTTTTAGGTTCCGAGATATTCGTCAAAAACTGGTCAAAGGTCGAAATAGACTTAACTCGGTTTACCGCTTCGCTACTGAATTTGATTTGAGGTAAATCCGTGTATACTCTATCTCTTGTTCCGTTAACAATTGTCATTCGCTCTCAAACTGCTTCAAAGAAGAATTAACCCTAGACTGGTGACCATGCGAGGGAATTGCCGCAACACGTCGTTTTATTCACCTTGCCATCGACTGGTTGACCGGAAAAATTGGAAAAAAATTGAATTCGTCAATTGAAGTATCTGGAAAATTCTAGTATTTTTTTTTTCAATATTGTATCCTTAATTCTGGAAGAAAAAAAATTGTTTCCAACAGGTGAACAATTTTTTCCCGTGTTAAATGAAGTTGCCTGTTGCGCGACGTTGCTGGGAACTCACTAAACGCGCCCGAGAAGTGTAGAGTGGATTCGGCAACGCTGGAGCCTAAATAACACGGCGACACTCTCCCGCGAAAGTGACTAAAGTCGCATTTTCCCGTCAGGTGACCAGACTAGGGTTAAAATATACTTGAAATTATAATCTCAAGTCAAGTAATCGCCAAAAAGATACTCATAAAAGTTGGGCATTTTATTTTGTCAAAACTATTGTCATCTTTTTCCATAAAAAAGTAACGGATAACCTCAAGTTTGTATATATCATGTAAATAAGTCCATAGCTCAATAAAAAACGTTAATGAAAAAAATGCATTGATTATTCCATTATTTATTCAATGGGGCTTAATCGACTTATTTAGTTATGTACTCAATGGGTTTCTCATTTTTTATATCACGAAATGAGTGGAAGTTTATGATTAATACTGTTGGTACGTTATAATTAGTAACAAATCGAGAGGGAAATAATTATCATAGATTTTTAATTCCCAATTTTCTAATTATAGATTAATTAATTAACTCATTTAATTATTCATTCATCATTTAGCAGGAAATGAATACATTAATAACGACGAGATTAATTAACTCAACGGGTTTTTTATGATTCATTTCATGGAGTGAGTGGAACTATTACTGATTATTACTGTTGGAGATTGGTAATGAGTGACAAATCGAGAGACAAATAATTACAATGGAATTTTTAATTCCCCATTTCCTAATTGTGGACTAATTAATTACTCCCGATTGGCAGTTTTGTGATTACATTATAATGTACAACACGTTCAATAATTCATCCTTCAATTTGCCCCCATATTCCCTCGTCAATTATTATTTCCACTCGTTTCCGGTTGAAATTTTCATTGCGTCGCCGGTTGCGCCGGAACGATCGATCGATATTCATGTATTCATGCAGTTACATGCCCGTGAAGAGCCAAAAACCATTGGGGGTGGAATGTTTTTCGCCCCACCGTTGGATAATTGAAACGTGCCTACGGGAATCCGTCGAGTCATAGGTGGAAAAGAATGATTAAAATTAACTTTGAGGATGAGGGGGTGAACGCTGGAAATCGCTGCTAATTTTCGATTCATTTGATCGCGACTCATCCAACACCTGCGCGTCATTTCCTATGTGTGGGTGTCAGAATTATTTTTTTTCTGTTATTTTTTTATGGAAAAAACAAATTAATGCCCTTTTACGGTTTTGTGATGTACGCTTGGTGATTAATTAATTTGAAACTTCAATTGGGTGAGAATAAAATTACGTAATAATAATCCGATAAAATTTGTAGTCTCCAATTCTCAATTTCTGTCATTTATTCTCTTTTCATTCTATCAAAAGATGAGGATAGCAATCGAATTTATGGGTATTCTTCCATTATTCGGAAAAAATGTTGATTTTAAAACCATTCGGAGACATTGAAAAATTCAGTAGCGAAGTGGTAAAAGGAGATGTCAATTTTGACTATTGACCAGTTTTCAATGAATATCTCGGAATCTAAAGGAGATAGCAAAATTTTTGTTATAACGTTTTTTGTGGAGCCGATTGAGTGCTACAACAAATGTAGTTACGAAAATTTCGCTATCTCCCTTAGATTTGGAAATATTCCTCAAAAACTCAACTGGGAGATGAGTCGACTTATCTCCGTTTACCATTTCACTACTGAATTAATATTTTATTTCTTCCCGCCTACTTTTTTGGCATTTTTTAAATTTCTTCTTGTTAAAATTAGATCATAAAATTCTAAAATATTCATTTCTCGCCCATATTCGAAGAAAAAACAGTTATTCCAAATTTCCACCGACACAAATGAAAAAAAAAAAAACAAAGTTTCTCGATTTTCTAGTCGATCATCCCTTTCTGATTCTTTTTTCATTTCCGTTTCATAACATGGAAAGATAGATTTTAAAAATTTTCAGGAATACGTGGAGAGATTTTTCTATTACCCGAGTGAGATTTCGAATGACTTGTTTTGTGTGTTTATGTTGATTACAAAAAAAACACTTTTTATTAATCGTTAACATAATTCCTGTTCTTCAGTGTTGAAATTTGTGAATTAAGGAAAAAAATATATATAATAAATATAATAAATATAAATATATAATATATATAATAAAAATAAGAATGATTAAAATTAATCTAATTGTAAAGACGGACATTGGAATAAAATCAAATAAAATAGAATACTATGAATTAATCCAGCGACGGGCGAGAAGCGCCCGTTCGCTAGTTGAAAAAAAAATCACATGAATAATAAACTTGAAAATAATGAAGATCATTTCGGAATTGAATTGCGTGAAATGGTAGTTGTGTACCACTAATAATATTTATGAGATTCCACTCATTCCATGAAATGAAAGCTAAAAAACCCATTGAATAGTACAATCTCATAATTTATCAATAAAAAATCATAACTTTTCAACTAAAAACGAAAGATGAAAGAATGAAACCACAATTTTACGAATGACTGCAAGTGATAATGCAACGAAACTCAAGTTTACAACTTTATTTTCAAGTTTCTCCGCCCACCATAAAATGATCATCGATTTATGGCGGCGGCAGGTCTTTGCGTCGGTCTACCTCAAATAAAAGGGAAAAACCCGAAAAAGGGAAAAACCTCGAGATCATAAAAGGACTTTTCCGGAGGTCGGAATGAACATTTTCTCGAGGGTGTGTTACCCGGATGGATCGACGCTTGGGATATTTATTCGCAAATTATGTGGAAAGTGAAAGACGCCGTCGCATTCAACGACTCGAGGGTGTCTCGTCACAGGGTCGATTATGTCAACAGCCAAGTTCAGTGGTTCTCCCCGTGTTTATGGAGCTGACTTGTATGACATCAATTCGAAATTACATACGTGGACTGCAAGCCCAAGAAAATTGTGCAATATTGTTATTTCATCATTTGTGGGGAAAGTGAAATTTTACGCACGCTACGCGAGCAGAGAATTGGACATCGCCTTCAATTCAATGGGTGGGAGCAAATCATGAACTTTGAAATTTTATTGAACGTTCAGTGAATTTTCAATTTTTTGAGCGGCAGAAAGACGAGAGTTTTATATCTTAATTGAATTTTCAATCAAAACATGAATATTCAGTACTAAATTCCGCTGAAATTTCAATTAATTGAATGTTAAAAAATATATTTACTTGAATTTTTGTGGTTTTCATTAATTTGAAAAGGGCACTGAATTGAATTTACTAGGGAAAAATAATTAAATTTGAAATTACACTGAAATTTCAATTTCTTGAGCAGCGGAAAGACAAGAGTTTCCCAACTTAATTGAATTTGCAGTCGAAACATGAATATTCAGTACTAAATTCCGCTGAGATGTCAATTAATTGAATGTTAAAAAATATATTTACTTGAATTTTTGTGTTTTTCATTAATTTGAAAAGTGCACTGAATTGAATTTACTAGGGAAAAAGCATTAAATTTGAAATTACACTGAAATTTCAATTTCTTGAGCAGCGGAAAGACAAAAGTTTCCCAACTTAATTGAATTTGCAGTCGAAACATGAATATTCAGTACTAAATTCCGCTGAGATGTCAATTAATTGAATGTTAAAAAATACATTTACTTGAATTTTTGTGTTTTTCATTAATTTGAAAAGTGCACTGAATTGAATTTACTAGGGAAAAAGCATTAAATTTGAAATTACACTGAAATTTCAATTTCTTGAGCAGCGGAAAGACAAAAGTTTCCCAACTTAATTGAATTTGCAGTCGAAACATGAATATTCAGTACTAAATTCCGCTGAGATTTCAATAAATTGAATGTTTAAAAATACATTTACTTGAAATTTTATGTTTTTCATTAATTTGAAAAGTGCACTGAATTGAATTTACTAGGGAAAAATAATTAAATTTGAAATTACACTGAAATTTCAATTTCTTGAGCAGCGGAAAGACAAGAGTTTCCCAACTTAATTGAATTTGCAGTCGAAACATGAATATTCAGTACTAAATTCCGCTGAGATGTCAATTAATTGAATGTTGAAAGTATATTTACTTGAATTTTTCTATTTTTCATTCATTTTAAAAGTGCACTGAATTGAATTTACTGGGAAAAAATCATTAAGTTTAAAATGTCACAGAAATGTCAATTTTTTGAGCCGCGGAAAGACAAAAGTTTCCCAACTTAATTGAATTTTCAATCAAAACATGAATATTCAGTACTAAATTCCGCTGAGATTTCAATTACTAGAATGTTCAAAAATATATTTACTTTAATTCTCCTGTTTTTCATTAATTTCAAAAATGCACTGAATTAAATTTACGGATGAAAAATCATTAAATTTGAAATTATACAGAAATTTCAATTTTTTGAGCAGCAGAACGATAAGAGTTTCCCAACTTAATTGAATTTTCAATCAAAACATGAATATTCAGTACTAAATTCCGCTGAGATTTCAATTAATTGAATGTTGAAAGTATATTTACTTGAATTTTTCTGTTTTTCATTAACTTCAAAAGTGCACTGAATTGAATTTACTGGGAAAAATCCATTAAATTTGAAATTTCACTGAGACTCGTAATTTTCGAGCGGTAGAAAGACGAAAGGTGCCTCACCTCATTTGAACCTTAAATAAAAAAATGCTGAAAATTGCCCTGAAATTCACTTCCAACCCGACTCACTCTCCACATAATAACGAAATAAACGAGACAACCTCATTCACTTGACTTCCAACATTTCGGAATTCTCCATCCCATCGGTCCAACGCACTCGCAATTTTCCCATTTTCTCATTCCAGCGTTTGAGCCTCGTGGGATGCTGAACATGGAGTAACAACACAGCTCCATACGCAAGAATAACAAAGTGATATAGGGTAACAAGCACTAGCTCTCCCATTACCTCAGAAAGCAAGAAGATGTCTAAGAAAATATTTCCCTACGAACGAAAGAGGTGGTAACAATTTCTGCAACATCCACAGCTGTGGACTGTTCAAACACGTGAATACTCGACATCCGCATAATCATTTTATTAAAATTATGTTCAAGCACAATATGATGATCTATTAGTGCATTTACTAGTTCTTGAAGTGACAAATTTACCAATTGAGTACTGGAATTATCAAAAACTAAATTTTAAAAAAATTACTGAAATGCGGGGAAAACTTTGCGCCGTGAATTCTCAGCCAAAAGAGAATGAAAAAATCTAAAAGATGACCTAAAAAAATTGTTCTTTTTATAAAAACAGAATGAAGTGAGTTGATGGTGATCTGGAGTCAATAAATAATTTTAAGAAATGTTTAAAAACGCGAGGTGGAGGCGCCGCCATCTTTAAAGTCACTTGCGGCAAAGGGAGGGGGTATTCTAGCAAGATGGAGGCGCCCGCACAACCAAAAGCATTTATTCTCCAACCAAAATTAACCAACATTTAATCTCCTCGGCGCAAATTTTTTATCTCTTCGGATCACCTTCAACTCGTTTCCCCAGTTCCTGTCAATTTCCGCAGCACCTAGAATTGTGGACTGTTCAAACACATGAATACTCGACATCCATATAATCATTCTATTAAAATTTTATGTTCCAGTACCGTATGATCATCTACCGGTGCATTTACTAGTTCTTGAAATGACAAATTTAGGTATTGAGTACCGGAATTATCAAAAAATAAATTTAAAAAAAAACTACTGAAATGCGGGGAAAACTTTGCGCCGTGAATTCTCAGCCAAAAGAGAATGAAAAAATCTAAAAGATGACCTAAAAAAATTGTTCTTTTTATAAAAACAGAATGAAGTGAGTTGATGGTGATCTGGAGTGGATAAATAATTTTAAGAAATGTTTAAAAACGCGAGGTGGAGGCGCCGCCATCTTTAAAGTCACTTGCGGCAAAGGGAGGGGGTATTCTAGCAAGATGGAGGCGCCCGCACAACCAAAAGCATTTATTCTCCAACCAAAATTAACCAACATTTAATCTCCTCGGCGCAAATTTTTTATCTCTTCGGATCACCTTCAACTCGTTTCCCCAGTTCCTGTCAATTTCCGCAGCACCTAGAATTGTGGACTGTTCAAACACATGAATACTCGACATCCATATAATCATTCTATTAAAATTTTATGTTCCAGTACCGTATGATCATCTACCGGTGCATTTACTAGTTCTTGAAATGACAAATTTAGGTATTGAGTACCGGAATTATCAAAAAATAAATTTAAAAAAAAACTACTGAAATGCGGGGAAAACTTTGCGCCGTGAATTCTCAGCCAAAAGAGAATGAAAAAATCTAAAAGATGACCTAAAAAAATTGTTCTTTTTATAAAAACAGAATGAAGTGAGTTGATGGTGATCTGGAGTGGATAAATAATTTTAAGGAATGTTTAAAAATGCGAGGTGGAGGCGCCGCCATCTTTAAAGTCACTTGCGGCAAAGGGAGGGGGTATTCTAGCAAGATGGAGGCGCCCGCACAACCAAAAGCATTTATTCTCCAACCAAAATTAACCAACATTTAATCTCCTCGGCGCAAATTTTTTATCTCTTCGGATCACCTTCAACTCGTTTCCCCAGTTCCTGTCAATTTCCGCAGCACCTAGAATTGTGGACTGTTCAAACACATGAATACTCGACATCCATATAATCATTCTATTAAAATTTTATGTTCCAGTACCGTATGATCATCTACCGGTGCATTTACTAGTTCTTGAAATGACAAATTTAGGTATTGAGTACCGGAATTATCAAAAAATAAATTTTAAAAAAAACTACTGAAATGCGGGGAAAACTTTGCGCCGTGAATTCTCAGCCAAAAGAGAATGAAAAAATCTAAAAGATGACCTAAAAAAATTGTTCTTTTTATAAAAACAGAATGAAGTGAGTTGATGGTGATCTGGAGTGGATAAATAATTTTAAGGAATGTTTAAAAATGCGAGGTGGAGGCGCCGCCATCTTTAAAGTCACTTGCGGCAAAGGGAGGGGGTATTCTAGCAAGATGGAGGCGCCCGCACAACCAAAAGCATTTATTCTCCAACCAAAATTAACCAACATTTAATCTCCTCGGCGCAAATTTTTTATCTCTTCGGATCACCTTCAACTCGTTTCCCCAGTTCCTGTCAATTTCCGCAGCACCTAGAATTGTGGACTGTTCAAACACATGAATACTCGACATCCATATAATCATTCTATTAAAATTTTATGTTCCAGTACCGTATGATCATCTACCGGTGCATTTACTAGTTCTTGAAATGACAAATTTAGGTATTGAGTACCGGAATTATCAAAAAATAAATTTAAAAAAAAACTACTGAAATGCGGGGAAAACTTTGCGCCGTGAATTCTCAGCCAAAAGAGAATGAAAAAATCTAAAAGATGACCTAAAAAAATTGTTCTTTTTATAAAAACAGAATGAAGTGAGTTGATGGTGATCTGGAGTGGATAAATAATTTTAAGGAATGTTTAAAAATGCGAGGTGGAGGCGCCGCCATCTTTAAAGTCACTTGCGGCAAAGGGAGGGGGTATTCTAGCAAGATGGAGGCGCCCGCACAACCAAAAGCATTTATTCTCCAACCAAAATTAACCAACATTTAATCTCCTCGGCGCAAATTTTTTATCTCTTCGGATCACCTTCAACTCGTTTCCCCAGTTCCTGTCAATTTCCGCAGCACCTAGAATTGTGGACTGTTCAAACATGAATACTCGACATCTGTATAATCATTTTATTAAAATCATTTTCAAGTACAATATGCTCATCTACCGGTGTATTTACAAGTCCTCGGAATGACAAATTTACGTATTGAGAACTGGAATTATCAAAAACTAGTTTTTACTATGATTATTGTTCCATGGGCTCTTCTACATTAAGAAGCCTTGACAGCAAAAAACTACTGAAATACGGAGAAAACTTTGCGCCATGAATTCTCAGCCAAAAGAGAATGGAAAAATCTGAAAGATGGCTTTAAAAAAGTTGTTCTCTTTACAAAAACAGCATTAAATGAGTTGAGTGTGATCTGGACTGAATGAATAATTTTAAGAAATGTTTAAAAATGCGAGGTGGAGGCGCCGCCATCTTTAAAACTCCATCTTGCCAGCAAGATGGCGGCACTCACACCTGTTAACCGCCTCGTATTTTTGAACATTTCTAAAAATTATTTATTCCCATCAAACCACCTTCAACTCGATCCATCCAGTTTCCAGAAAAAGAACCAATTTTTCAAGCTATTCTTCAGATTTTTCAATCCCCTCCTGGCCGAGGTGAATTTATACTTCAGTTCTCCCCGCATTTCAGTATTTTTTTACTTCCAAGGTCACTCAAAGTACATTCTTATAAATATAATTCGTGTGGCCACTCATTGGTGAGCTATTTCCTTAATGGCACTTAGAGATTCTACAAGAAATTTTTCTCCATATTCATTCCATCCCCCCAAAATCGTCAAAACCGAACGAACATTCACATGAAAAAAATTATTTCGATTGATAAATTCATCGCACAAGAACTTATCTCCAATATTTTCAGTCAGTAAACTTTTATCATCCTCAAAAAAAAAGTATTTCAAATGATTTTTTTCATGAAACGAATGTTCATTTGGTTTCGATCGTCCTTCTGCTGTCTCATTATTATTATTCAATATATTACATTAAATATATTCGTTACATGTCTATTAAGTCGCTTATAAAATCGCAGTTTATACGAATCAATGATAAAGTTTCTTCTAATGATAAACTGAGTATAATAATCTCTCGACGATGAAAAATTCGATGTTAAAAATATTGAATTCCTTGAGATTCGATGAATAACATCAGCCATTTACGTATACAATTCAGCGAGGTATAACCCGATGCACAACCTCTAATGAGAATATATTCAGAATATACAATTTCATGTTACGAAAAATATCGTTTAAATATTCTTATTAACAATGATAGAATTAATTCAAGGCCTTTGCATTGAGCCACGATCTATCGGATAAATAAATTATCGTTAAACCTATGGGACGTTTAAGCTCACACGTCTCGCATTATTAAATATATTATATTTAAATATTTGGCTCTATTCATGAAAACTCTACCACGAGTGCTGATGATTCTGTACAGTTCGTTGATTCAAGAGAGTTTTATTCTCATGCCACATGCCTCATCTATTCAAGATGCATCACACATTAAACAATAAACAGAAGTTTTTAGAAATTAATTGAACGATGAAAATTGATTATTATTTGTTTAGACGATTGATTAAAGTGAATTTATTAAAAGGGATTGGAACTATTGAAGAACAGTTCAGTTAAATTATTGAAGCACTTTAAATACTGAAAACGATTGATAAATTTCATCATCATAATTTTGTTGATGAAAAGTTTATGAAAATAAATTAGATGATGGAAATTTTATTATTATTCGTTCAGGGTATTTTTAAGTCTCGAGAGTCGAATTGCATGTCAATTAATGAACGAATTGATTAAACATCGATTGGAAAAATTATTTAAGGCCAATTATACAATTCAGTTATTGATTATTCAACTCAATTATTGAAGCACTTTGAGTTATACTGTTAAGAATAAATAAAATGTCACCATAACAAATTGAATAATGAAAATTGAATTGTTCTCCGTTCAAAGAAATGTTGACTATTCCAACAATTTCCATTAATTAATGAATTAGCAATCGATTTATTTTAAAAGATGATGGACGACGCGGTGATAATAAATTTAAACAGCTAGTCAATTCAATTCTTGAAGCATTTTAATTACTGCAAACGATTGATAAATTTTATCGTCATGATTTTGTTGATGAAAATAAATTAGATGATGGGAATATTATTATTTTTTGTTCAGGGTATTTTTAAAAGTCTCGAGAGTCGAATTGCATGTCAATTAATGAACGAATTGATTAAACATCGATTGGAAAAATTATTTAAGGCCAATTATTCAATTCAGTTATTGATTATTCAACTCAATTATTAAAGCACTTCGAGTTATACTGTTAGGAATAAATAAAATGTCATGATTACAAATTGAATAATGAAAATTGAATTCTTGAAATGTTGACTATTCCAACAATTTTCATCAATTGATGAATTAGCAATCGATTTATTTTAAAAGATGATGGACGATGAGGTGATAAATTTCATTGTCATAATTTCGCTGATAAAAAGTTGATGAAAGTAAATTAGATAATGGAAATTTTGTTATTCTTCGTTCAGGGTATTTTTTAAGCCCTCGAGAGTCAAACTGCATGTCAATTAATGAACGAATTGATTAAACATCGACTGGAACAATTATTTCAGGTCAATTACTAAATTCAGTTATTGAAGCACTTGACATGAGAGCAAATTAAATAATGAAAATTGAATCTTCTCCGTTTAAAGAAATTTGTCATCTCTCGAGAGTTGAATGAAATGTTGACTATTTCAATAATTTTGATCAATTAATTAATTAGCAATCGATTTATTTTAAGAGATGATAGACGACGAGGTGATTAAAAATTTGAGCAGCTACTCAATTCGATTCTTGGAGCATTTTAAATAGTCGAAATAACTCAAGAATTTCAGTTTTATAATTTTTTAAGAATTCTCTAAGCATTTAAAATGCACTTTATAATGTCAAAAATTAATACAGTATCATAAAAACAAATTAAATTATGGAAATTGGAGTATATTTGCTGAACCAATTTTTGTAATCCCTCGAGGGTTGGATTGAATGCTAATTATTCTGACGATTTTCATGAGAGAATAAATTATCGAGCGATTGAATCCGGGAGATAATGAACGACGAATCATTCAAAGAGAATAATTCAATTCAAATAATTGAAAAATGGAGTGGCTAGATTATTTTTTAAGACTTTGGAATGCCCTTCACACTGTTAAGAATAAAGAAAATGTCATGTGCCAAAATTGAATTACGAAAACGGAATTCTTCTCAGAGGGATTCTTAATCTCTCAAGAGTTGAATTGCATGGTGATTGTTCCAACAATTCCCATAAATTTATGAATTAGTTGATTCAAAATTTGAACAGCTGTTCGATTCAACTGAGGAAATCAATTCTTTAAATGCATAAAAATCGTGAAGCGAAGTGATTCAAATTTTTATCGAGGTGCATTCCCCAAATAAATTTTCTTTGTTAAGGGAATTTTTTAATCTCTCGAGAGTCAAAAAAAATGCTAATTATTAACAATTCCCATAAATTTATGAATTAGTTGATTCAAAATTTGAACAGCTATTCGATTCAATTAATTAAGCACTTTAAATACTAGAAAACTGAATAAATTAATTCTTTAAATGCATAAAAATCGTAAAACCAAATATTTGAAATTTCCCTCGTGAGCTGCATGCCCCAAATAAATTCTCATGGTCAACAGAATTTTTTAAATCTCTCGAGAGTCGAAAAAAATGCTAATTATTAACAATTCCCATAAATTTATGAATTAGTTAATTCAAAATTTCAACTGCCATTCGATTCAACTATTGAAGCACTTCAAATACTGAAAAACTGAGGAAATGAATTCTTCAAATGCATAAAAATCGTGAAGCGAAGTGATTCAAATTTCTCTCATGAGGTGCCTCCCCCAGATGAATTTTCGAGAACAATCAATCCTTCTCTTGTCAACGAAAAATCCAGAAGAAAAATTCGAAAAGTCAACTATTCAATTCAACCACTGAACGCTAAAAAAATTTCTAAATTTAATTTCGTTCATTTGATTTTGAAATGAGTAGAAATCGTTAAAGATCTGTAACCGGGCCCATGAGGCTGATATTATTGAGAGCAGACTCATGCCCAAAATCATCGAAATCATCGTCCTCTTGGTGTTGGTCGCTCTGGTCGCCCCCAACCCCGTCCTCGGATTTCAATGGGTCAGACACAAGTTTCCTGATATCAGCGGCAGTCTCCTCGTTGCTCGAGCCATTCATCTTTTTACGCAAGATGTCCACCAGTTTCTCCAGTCTGATAAATCACGTTTCCGGTTACGTTCTTTCCCTCTCCTTCCATTCCACGTCTAACCGATCGAAAGAAACGTTTTAAAGATATTCTTTAGAAGCAGGCTAAGCGGATAGTTCAGGGCAAAGCCATGCTGCCAACTAGAAAACAGAGAAGTTGTGGACGAATTCACCGATTCACTGCTTCCGTGAATGATTGAATTCGAGGGAAAACGAAATTCAGAGTGAGTTAGACAGAACTTTTTTCAGTATTTCAGATTCAGAAGCTGAAGTTTTGGGTGGGATTCCAAGCTGGCAACTGAATACTTAAGAAATGTTGGTGGAGAACGGGAGAGAGAAACAAAAAATTTATAATATCTGGAGTTTTTTGTAGAAAATTTGAAATATATTTTGACATTTTTTGATTAATTGATTAGTTTCCAAGTTTTTTGCAAAATAAAGAAGTGATTCGCAATTTGTTGGATGATTTTGCTAAGATTATTTCAAAATATCGTGAGAATTCATGGATTTAATAAAAAATGACAGATATTTCTGTAGAGAATTTAAAGAGTTTCAAAAAATATTTCTGATGTTTTTGCCTCAACTAGTTGCCAAGACTGATGAGGTAAACTTCAAATTGAATTGTGAATTTTCAATGTTTTTTGACATTTTTTGATGATTGACTAGTTTTCGAGATTGTGGCGAAATAAATAAGTGATGAAGAATGTTGAAAATTTACAAAAAACTTTTTTTATCTTTTTTTCCTCGACTCACTAGTGTCCAAGATTACCGAAATCAACTTCAAATTTATTTTTATGAAGAACTTAACGAACTTCAAGAATTTAGGGGGAATTATCTAGATTTTTTACTAAAGAATTCTAAATCTTTCTTGAAATTTTTTGATGAATTAATTAGCTTTCAAGGATTTAAAAAATTGAAGAAGTAATTTAAAATTTGTTTTCAAATGTTTTCACGCCGAATTTACAAATATTCCAGGAACTGATAAATTTTTCGTAGAAAATCTCAAGATTTACAAAAAAGTTCTTTTTTTATATTTTCCGTCAACTCAGTAGTATTCAAGATTGACGAAATTAACTTCAAATTCACTTTTATAAAGAATTTAAAAAATTTCAAGAGTTTAGAGGGAAATATCTAAAAACTAGAATTTAAAATATTCCCGAACAGTTTTTTGATGAATTTTTGAGTTTTCAAGAATTTGGAAAATCAAAAAAGAAATTCCTAATTTTTTAGAAAATGACTGCAAGCTTAATTCGCAAATATCTCAGGAGCTGATAAATTTGTATAGAGAATTTCAAGATTAAAAAAATTTGTTTTTCCTCTACATCACTAGTGTCCAAGACAGACAATTCATGACTGAAATTCACTAAAATTCAAACATCAAAATCAACAAAAAATGTCTTCCAACATTTCCCTTCAAATCCATTAAAAAACGTTATTTCTCAACCACTTAGCAGCATCTTTGAAATCAATTAATCAATCAAACTTCACGACCCCTTCACTATAAAATCTCAAAACCTACAAAAAAACTCCCTCCACATCTTTCCTAAAAATGAATAAACAATCTCCAAATCTGTCTCAACCATTCAACATCTCAATAATCAACAAATCATCGAATAAATAAAAAACCCATTAAACTGAATAAATTCAATAACCATAAGTTTGGCTAAACACCAACAAAAATTCTCCCGTTCTCCCCCACCAACCAATAAAAAACTGCCAAAACACCTACAAAATCTACAACCACAACCCCATCCCCCAGTGCACACCCCGAAGCTAAGGGAAGGGAAATCGTGAATGAATGTCCGCGAAAAGCGAAAGCAGATGACTCTCTACCCCACAGCATGCATCCTGAACCCTCTCGAACTCTACATTAAAATCTGTACAGAAAAATCCAGAACCCCAAGCCCCGAGACATCGTGATGGCAAAAAAAAATCGCATTGTGACGACCCCGTACGTAACCTAGATGTAGGCGGTGGTATAAGTGGCGCGTGAAGGTGCTGTCAGGACTCTGGAGGTCAGGATTCTCGTCGAGCACAGGTCTTTAGGTACCAGTGGTTCGCCAGTGACGAAGACAACGTCTGGAATATCACTGAGTCCTCTCTTGCGTCTCGGTTTGGCTTTGCTGCTGCACTTGATGAATCTGTCGGGATCAGACTCTGAGGAGGAGCAGTTGGAGATGTTGCGATGTCTGAAGCACTTAGAGTTCTCCAGACACTCGCTATTGCACCGAGAAACCGTTTCCCTTCGATTTTTTGTTTCAGAACTCTTGTCCTCAGGGAGTGACTGCTTCCTCTCCAAGTGATAATTAATCAATCTGTCAAGGGCTTCTCTCTCGTCAGGCTCCAGCGACTGCATCGACTCCTTTCTCGAGCTCATCATGTCCTCGTCCTTGGAATTATCATCTGGTGAATTCCTCTCTGTTGGCCCCTGCCACTGCCAATTTGTCTCCTCAGAGGGAATTCTCGACGAGTTGGAGGGGGACAGGGAACTCGGTGGGGATGAGGTGACTGACGAGGATGCTTGGGTATCGGTACGCACGGGGGTGCTGGTTATACAGGAATTGTCAAATGTTACTGGCGTGATACATGGCATTATTGCTTCGTTTACGCACTTTGTTGCATAATTCTCAGCTAGATGACGGGAGGATCTTGCTTCCTGGAGTTCACGACGCAGTGCCAGGGTTTCTTCCTCGAAGGCTGCTATCTCACGACCCTCATTGCTAATACCGAAAGCCAAATTTTCATTTTAAGCCACCGTTACCAGGGGGAATTCATCCGCAGAGAAGAAAATTTTGTGGAGTCAAGAGTACACACAGAAAAATGATTTGAGTCTAATAAATAAATTTGTTTAAATAGCATGAAATAAAGTTTTTACTCAAATTAAAACATTTTTTTGAGGTTTTGTTCATATTAAATAAATGCTTTTTAAATTCAGCAGCGTAGCGGTAAACCGGGTTAAGTCGATTTTGACTATTGGCCAGTTTTTGACGAATATCTCGGAATCTAACAGAGATAGAAAATTTTTTGTCATAACCTTTTTTGTCGATGCAATTAAGTGTTATAAAAAAGGTCATGAGAAAAATTTCGCTATCTCTCTTAGGTTCCCAGATATCCGTCAAAAAGTGACGAAAAGTCAAAATCGACTTAACCCGGTTTACCGCTTCGCTACTGAATTATTAATAAAGGTTTATTTGATCTAAATGAAGTCTTCATTAATAATAAAAAAAGATTTTTGTGTTAAGAAAATTTCTTTAGTTGAATTTAATGCATTTTTTCTTTGAACTTGATATCAATTTATTTGATGCAAATAATTAATTATCGTTTAGGAATTGATATCGACTCAAAAAAATAGAAGAGATAATGCAATAGTTATTGCAGGAGAATTGTCGTCAGAAAATACAGGAAAATGTAATTATTTTTTAAATAAGAAAACTCTCTATTTCAAAGGATTAAACTGTTTATTTGATTTTAATGAATTGTTTATTTTATGTAATTAAATATTTTGTTTAGAAATAAGTAAATGAGTTTACTCATTTCTAACGACTTTCTTGAAACTAGTAAAATATTTCGAAGAAAATTTTTTATTTGATTCAAATGAACCATTTTTCTGGGTGTTTTTTAAATTTATTATTGATATCTTAGTGATATCAAGAGGCGATGACATCGAAGATTTGTATTCGAATGCCAGTGAAATTTGCACATGGAATAGAAAAATAAAAGACCATCTACTGAGGCAAAGCAGTTTTTTTTTAATTTTTGACTTTTAATTGAGTTAAATTTCTTAATTCAATCAAAATGTTCTCTCCGTGGATTTTTTTTCTAGGAGAAGCTCTAGCTGAGAAAGTAGAGAATGTGAAGGTGCAAGCACTGTCGAAGATATACTTTTTGATGGACACTGATGAAAAAAAAAGATGAACAATAAATTGTGAGAATTTTGAGAGATTTTGGAGAAGGAAATTTGGAGGAAATCCACAGATTTACAAACGAAAACGAAATTAACGATTCTTTACATGTCGTAGTTGAATTATAGAACAACTTAACGTATTGTAGGTCATCAATTATGGAATCATCTCGGTAACTGGTTATTGTCGGAGACAGTGTCAATGTTTATTGTCTTGAGAATTTTCTGCAAAAAGTATCTTTGAGCGTTTTGTTCCGAGATGATTCGATAATTAATGAAAATTAATAAAAATTAATAAATATCCCATAATTAATCGAATTAATGTCCAGATTATGAAATGAGCCAATCGATCTCATCGTTTTAAATATGAAATTATCTAGTCAATCAATGATTTTAGGAGAAAATGTGAAAAAATATTATTTCTGGGGAATTTCATGATCTACAAAAAATTATTTGTGACATTTCTCTCTAAAATCAGTCATTTTTCAGATAATTTCATGTTTAACAAAGATGTAACAAAAATATCATCTCTTTAATAAATAATTCTGGGAGAAAATGTCAAGACTTCTTGTGTTGGAAATTTTCTACAAAAATATCTGTTAACATTTCGTTCTAGAATCAATCATTCCTGAGATGCTTCCATAATTAATGCAAATATTTACAGAATTGTGAAATGAGCCAGTTGATATCTTCCTTTTAATTATGAAATTATCTAGTCTATCAATAATTTTAGGAGAAAATGTAAAAAGACTTTTTTGTGAGGAATGTCATGAACTAAAAAAAATGTTTTGTGACATTTTGCCCTAGAATCACTCATCTCCCAGATAATTTCACATCCAACAAAAACGTCCTCAGGCTTCGGGGACTAAATCCTGTTAATCTCAACCTGTTAATTAAAAAATTATCTAACTAACGAATGATTTCATAATAAAATGTCTGGAAATTTTTCTCCAAGCCCATTCCTACCTCAAATAATTCCACAATCAAAAACGAAGTCCCATCAGACTAATCTCAACTCCTCTCACTAAAAATTCCAACTGAATTTCCCAAACACAGACCATCACTCACAAATACTTGTACTTACTTTGCATTGATGCTGAGACGAGCGACTTCCTCTTCGAGTTTAGCGATACGTTTATCGCCATCTGATTTTTCCTCAGTGATTTTAGCAAGACGCTCCTGCATGCGACGATGACAAAAAACAAAATATCATCCATGAGAATAATTATAATTAATAATTCTAATTTTCAGTCTGGTGTTGAGACGAGGATGGAGAAGAAAAATGTTAAGTTCAATTAGGAAATTAACGGAGGACGGCGACGGCCATTGCTACGGTTGATGAGGCTAATGGATGAAGTGAAACCCGAGATGACTGGAAGAAGGAGGTCGATGAGGGACTCTGACAGCCGCTAAGTGCCTCAAACCCGAGGCCCCCCCGCCCCTCTTCACCCTTCATGTTCCCAGGGAGAAGTTCCCCAATGTGAAACCTAATCATTTGGAGTGCCTACACCGCTACACCTATTCTGTACCGAGTTTGACTACACGCCCCCATCCATCCGGAATCAGATCAAACGTGTGGGCTTTCCTAATCCACCGTATGAACGTTATATAAGTCATTCTATCTCAATTATTTTAATATTTAAAAAATTACAGGAATAGAGGAGATTGGGGTGAAATGGACATTTTTGACTTTTTTTAAAATGTTAATGACGGGTAGAAAAGCTGATGAAATTTAATATTTTTTTTCCAGTGCAAAGAACAATTCTTTCCCTTTGTCATGAGCCTAAACTGAACTCAATTGATAAATTTGTTTGCGAGTTATGAATAATTTTAAAAAAAAGTCTAGTGTCCATTTTACCTCACCCGCCCCTAAATGGTTTTGTTCTATTTAGAAAATAGAATTTTTGATTGAAACTCCAATTGCGATGACACAAATGCAAGAATAAAAATGCTCAATTGATTTAATTTGATGAATTGGAAAAAGTTTGATTGAAATTTTTTAATTAATTAATTGCCAATGAAGTGGTTTTAATCGATAATTTATTTATTTTGATTACTGAATTGCTGGGAATTCCATTTGTTATTTTTCCTATTTCAACCCAAGTTCTTTGAAAAGTCGGGTTTTTATTTTTTAATTCCCGTTAATTAATCAATCAAATGGTTTTAATTGGTAATTAATTTATTGCGATTAGTCAACTGCGAGGAATTTTATATGATTGACATTTCAACAACTTGAAATAAAGCAATAGTCGTGATTTTGTTAAAAAAAGTCTCATTTCGCAGATAAATTTACATTTATCAAAGATGTAATAAATAAATAAATGAATAAATAAATAAATAATGAAAAAAATGACAGAGATAACTCGTTTTTTTTCTGTTAAAAAAATTGTATTTTTTGATTGAGACTCAAATTGTGATGAAAAAAACAGAATAAAAATATTCAATTTATTTAATTGCATGACTTTAATTATGTTGATCTCATAGATATCGTTTTGCAATTGTTGAATTTCGAAAGCTGATATTCGCGAAAATTTAATGACAAATTCTCAAACAATTTTATTTTGGAAAAAAAATGAGTTAATGAAAGAATGTCAGAATAATTTCTCTCGTTGGTAATCATGAAAAAATTGATGAACAATGACAAGAATAAAAATTCCCCATTGACAACAATCAACCGTTTAAAAACAATGTTTTCAAATTTTTTCGCCTTTCCATTTCACCCCGAATTGTTAAAAAAATAGATTAAAATTTTTAATTCATCAATTGATCCCCCAAAACGTCTCAATTCATAATCAATCAATTTTGACAATTAAAGTATGTAGACTTTGATGCTATTGACATTTTCATCAATGTAAAAAATACTCAAGCGAGTTTGTTTGACCGATGGCAACGTTTATCGATGTCACAGTGCCACGAGAAATACACTGAACAAATAAAACAAGGAGACACGTCCTCGGAAGTCAGTGGAAAATCTAAGAACCAAGGAGGGAATTCATTATCGTCTCCTGCGTTTGTACAATGTCAGTTATATTTTGCATTCGAAGGTGGCCAACTATAGCCGTGAAATTCATCAGTAATTCGGCGCACGGAGATTTACGTCGCACTGAGTAATTCCTGTGCAAACGAGCATTGAGAGGTCTGATGTTAACGAGTGAAAACTTGATTTTTTTTTTGTTTCACTGAATCAACAATTGCAGTTGTTTAGCAACTGAGAGTATCATCTTAAGGCCCGGGTGTACTATCTCTCGAATGTTATCATTTTTTTTTCATCTTTCGTAATCCAAAATTGTCAATTGAGTGGTACATCATATAGAAATTCCCAAAAATTATAATAGAATGATAAAGAAAAAATAAAAAAAATTCTGAACTTTTTCAACGAGCGTTTTTAATTGAGATTCAGAATGAGTTGAAAAAAGTTGAAATTACAAATATCTGATTCGATGATATCTGATTCTGATGATAATAATTATATTATTATTATTATTATTATTGTTATTAAATAATAATAATTATTATTATTGTTATTAAATAATAACAATAATAATAACAATAATAACAACTGCTAAAATCATTTCAAATCCTTCAAAAAAAAATCAGCATAATTTCCCCTGTATTTAGAATCATTCGAAAGCAATATGATCCCCAAGAGATGCACACAGGGGATCACCTGGCCACAGTCCCGATCAAACAGAGGTGAAAAATTCCGAGTAAACATTTCCATTCATCTGAAGTGGGCCCTGCAGGCACGAAAACCCTATAAAAAAGACCGCTTTGTTTTCCATTCCCACACCTCCCAGATTTTTCCTTTCAAATAACCGCCTTTTTGGGGATCTGAGCTGGGATACTCCAAGGAGTTGAGTATTCTCGAGGACGTGATCAGAGTCTCCTGATATTGGTAATCAATTCGTATGAAATGCAAACGTGACATTCAATGTTACAGGATCAGGTAATTATTTCTCTTACTGCATCTCAATTATTTTAATATGAAAAAATGGCGAAGGTGAGTAGTGCATTCATAAAAAACGGTTCCCTTTGATTTAAATTAAAATTATGATGAAGGAAAAGTCAATTTTTATGTATTAGAATTGATGGACAATAACAAGAATACAAATTTTATTTATTTATTGATTTTAGTCGTATGACTAATGGAATTGTTTTTTTATTCGTTATTTCTCTTATATTATCTCGAATTGTTGAAAAACTTTAATTATAATGCTTTAATTCATATTCAATAAGCAATCTAATGGGGTAATATTACAATTATTGCATTTGGACTCTAGAATTTCGAAGACTTTAATGATTGAAATTTGCAGAAATTGAATGAAAAATCTGGAAGAAGTTCGTTTGGAAAAGAAGTTGTTCTAATGTCACGTTTCCATTGTCAAATTATTTTGCCTAAGAATCAACAATGTAAGGGCTATATTTTGTGATAATTTTGTTTGATTATCAGTTGAATAAATGCACCTGAAGAGGAATGCCTAGTGCATTTGAAACATTGTGCAATTCCTCTTATTTTGTGGACTGTTTCTCATTTCTCACCGTTTTTTGAATATTTGGGTGAAGCGTTTAACCGACAATAATAGCCGAAAAAAATTCAATTTCAAGAAAGAACTTGAAGTCGAAATAATCATTTTATAACATTTTTTAAAATCCCGACACATTCTAAATTTTTTCTTCCAAATAGCCGTCATTTGGGGAAGATGAGCTGGGATATTTCGAGAATTTGGATATTCTCAAGGACGTGAACAGGATTTTATGGCATTGGTAATCGATTTGTATGAGTTGCAGACATGCCATTGAAATTTTCAGGATTAGGCCATCATTTCTTCTATCGCATCTCAATTATTTCGATACGAAAAAATAACAGGGATAAAAAAATCGATTTTGTTTAGTTAGAATTAATGGACAATGAAAGAATAAAAATGTTCAGTTGATTTAATTATAAGTGATGATCGGAATCGTTGAAAAACTTTGATTATAATATGTTAATTCATAACTTTGACATTATTAATTTTTTTTTAAATTGAATAAAAAATTCTCGAGCAAGTTCTTTTGGAACGAAAGTTGTTTTTAACACTCTGATTGAGTTATTATTGGGTTATTATGATGTAAATTTTCAATAAAATATCTGTTTTCAAATTATTTTGATTAAAAATCAACAGTATAAGGGCAATATTTTGTGATAATTGTGTTCATTTATAGATTCGAATAAATGCACCTGAAGAGGAATGCCTAGTGCATTCGAAACATTGTGCAATCTTCTGTTATTTTATGGAGTTCTTTGTATTTCGCTTCATTTTTTGGATATTTGGGTGAAGCATTTGACCGAGAATAATAGCCGGAAAAAATTTAGTTTTAAAAGAAGGAAACAATAATTTTATAAAATTATTTTGAATCCCGACACGTTCTAAATTTTTTCTTCCAAATAGCCGTCGTTTTGGGAAGATGAGCTGGGATATTTCGAGAATTTGGATGTTCTCGAGGGCGTGAACAGGATTTTATGACATTGGTAATCGATTTGTATGAATCGCGGACATGCCATTGAATGTCATAGGATCAGGTAATGGTCGGTGTTATCGTGTTGAACGTTCGTGTTTGACATATTAATGAAGCTTACCTTGACCTCCTCGAGCTCCAACAGCCTTTGATTATTCTTCTCCTCGATTATTGCTGATATTCTGGCGTTCATGGTCTCCTCCAGGATTTTATTTGCCTGTCTCATTTCCCCAATGATATCTGAGCATGAAAATTAAATTTATTCATGAGGTTGAATAATAAAGATCGTTGAGAGGTCAAAGGTGTGAATTGTTACCTGATAACATTCCTGGCTGGTAGTCTAGAGATGTCTGTTGCTTCACCCTGGATAACTCAGCTTTCACGTTCTCCAGGGACAATTTTGTCTCGTGAAGCTCCTTGAACATTTGACTATTCGATTCCCTCAGGTTTGTCATCTGCAGAAGAACGAAAATAAATTCAATTAATGACAAATAATTAGGTTATTGTGAAATACATTTAAGGATTATTTTGAAAATATCAGGAAAACTTGTTTTCTTGGCAATCTGAAGTCATACAAAAAATTTTTCTTTACATTTTTCAATGAAAACCCCATGGTTTTAGAGATATTTGCCAAAAAATCTGTATGAATTTTGAAAACTAATTGTCTTTAAAAAAAATTGGGTTGGATTTTTGTGAATATCTTGGGAAGGAGTAGGTTTAGAAAAAAATGTGATGCCAACTTTTTGTAGAGAATTTCATGACCTAAAAGAAGTCTATTTGCCATTTTTCTCTAAATCCAATAGTCTCAGAGATTTTCGCAATCTACAGATTTAAATCCACCAATTCAAAAATTCCAAATGCAGTAATAATAATACCTTGAATGGTTCGAATTTCAAGACTTGAAAAATGCCTTAACCCCATGGCTTATTCGAAAATTAAAAATTTGCTGATTGAAAATTAATAATTTGGTTATTTTTTCTCCCGTGAAATGTTTTTCTACTTTTGTAATCGAACATCAGAGCTTCCATCTGAGCCACATTTTACAATGATTTTATTATATAAACTTTCCAGGTCTGAATTTTAATCTCGATATTGAACCGTTAGAAAACACTTTAATAATCTGAAAAAAAAAATGGAAAGTTTTCCTCCAATATTAATTTCCAAAGTTACTAAATTCTTCTAACCTAGATCGTGGGATAGTGGAAAAAGAGTAGCAACACTCAATACATTGTCAAGAGCGTGAGGAAACTTCAATTAAAAGCGAAACGTTGCGAATTGGCAATGTACTGAGCGTTATTCTTTTTCCCTATTTCATGATGTGCGTTAGAAAAATTAGAAAGTTTACTCTTGGAGGAACATCCATAAAATAATTGAACAATGACAATTTTTGAGAATTGCAAAATTGCAACCAAACTGTCAAAAATACTTGGATATCCTCAAAGATTCCTAGCTAGAATTCTTGCTCGAAGCTTCCAAAAAAACCATGCAATAAACCATGTTAATCACCTGTTCAACCAGGGAAAGCACGAGTTTGTTATTCTTCCCCACAGTAGTGATGGAGCTTCCACTCTCCCCACTATCAGACTCATCACTCCTGCAGTTCTCCAACTCAGGAGGGCCTAGCCCAGGGTCGGAGTACCTCCTGTGCTCCGAGCTCATCTCCCCCACCTGCTCTCTCCCCTCGTTATTGGCAGTGGGTGGCAGAGAGGCGTAATCTCCATTCTGATAGAGATGAGGTGTCATGTAGCTCGTTCTGTTCTCCTGGAGGCTGGAGTACCCATTCACAATGCCATGGACATTCTGGTGGTGTTGAATGTGCCGCCGACCCCTGCCCCTGAAGGGCCTGTAGTTGGGCTGAGGCACAGGCCTGTACAGTGGGTACATGGGGGGCATGGAGACTGGCTCCATGGTGTAGGCCATGGGAACAGCCGAATATCTGCAGACACTGGGGTCTGACATTGCTGTGAAGAGCCTTTGACCGTTGTGGGGCTGCATGTGGGGGGGAATGGCCCCTGGCTGCTGCCAAAACATTCCACCGTAGTCCAGGGGTGGGACAGATGCTTCAGAGCCATCATTCTGGTCCTCAGAACACCAATCCACTCTGGGACTCGGGGGTTTCTTGCTCGTTCGCTTTTTCGGCTTTCTCGAGAGTCCGGAGGTTCTTTCTAGGCGTCCCATTTTCATATGATCGGATCTGGGAATTTAATTTCGAAACTTTAGAGGTTTTTTAAAACAGAAAGGTCATTTAAAAAAGAGAGGAGATTCAAGAAAAAGAATTTTGTTTTTGGAATCTTCGGTGTCTGATTACTGGACGATACGACTTGAATGAATTTGGGGGCATTTTGAAGGTTGTAAAAAGACGTTGAAAATGACAAAAAATGGTCGATTTTCACTCTGCCGATCGGGAGATATCGGCAATCGAAGACAGCTCATCTTATTGTACTCCTGTCGTAAATGTGTAATTATCTCATTTAAAAAAATGTAATTATCTCTGTAATGAATGCCTCTAGCCCAAAATACCATAAGACCTTTTTTGTAGCTCATAAAATTCCCTACAAAAATTGTTCTGTGACTTTTCCTTCTAAACCCACTCACTGTCAACATAATCAACAATGAACGAAATGAAAGGAATCAACGAGTCACGTTTTGATGTTTACTACCGATTTAATTCATCATTATTCAATTTCCTCGTGATAATGCAAATCAATGACTCATTATTGATTGTTTATCCAGTCTTCATGACCGAGTAATCGATATCCAACGGTTCGAATCGTATTACGAAGGTTGGACAACAACATTCCTGCAGCAACTCCCCAGAGTTTCAGGAATTTCGAAGAAAAAAAAAAAGAAAACCTCGAGAAATTCGTTGACTTATTATATACTCGCCGCATTATTTCTCTATCTCATTATCCTAATTTTCCTATCTTATCGCGCTCACTCCCTCAATAATCGTCGAAACATCACCAATCCAACAAAAAGATTCGAAATCACATCTTCCAACTAAATGGGGGAATGCAAGTACTTTGGGTATTCTTTTTTCGTTCAAATTATTGCCTCCGTTTTTAACTGAACGTCAAAACTTCCATTGAAGCCCCGTTTGACCCTAAATTCCCAAACATCTGGCAATGATTTTATTATTTCGATTTTGGAAATTTCATTTTAATTCTTCATGTGAAATTTTTAGAAAACATTGGAAAATTTTGAAAAAATGAGAAACTTTAGGTTTGGAGAGAGATTTATAAAATAATTAAAAATTGTAATTTTCGAAGATGACGAGCGTTTTCATGAATAATTTATAAACAATCAGTTTGCCAGTCAGAAAATAATTTTCTCGAAATTGTATAAATCTTTCTCCGTTTAGAATTTCACTAGAAATCCATTTCACGGAAAAAATGAGGTTTTTGAAGATGTAAACGATTTCAATTATTTATTTATGAAAAGGAAGTATTTAAAAAAATTTCTATTTTCTTGCAAAATGTTATTTGAACGACCCTGGATATTCATGATTTTTTTTTAAATTTTTCTCACCCAATTTAATTGAGAAATTTCATAATTGAAAATCTCAGAATCTTTAATGTGGGTTTAGATTGAAATGTTAGGGATACTTTCGGAAAAATTATTATCACTATAAGTTCGTCATCAAGTTAATTTCATAAGTAAATAAGATGTCATATTCCACCGAGTCATGAAGTGAATTTCGTTCATTCATTTATTAATGATTTTAGGAATTTTTAATTAAATGTTATGACTTTTTTCGGGATTTGAGGGAGTTGATAGACTCGAATTGTTAAATCAATCCCAACAATCGAGTCTATCAACTCCCTCTAATCCCAAAAAAAGCTCTCAAATACATCTCGTCAAACAGTAAAAGGTGCTTGAATATTCCTAAATGAACAATTATCTATAACATTCCTGTTTAGAATTCAGAAATGTGTTTCATTTTATTTTATTATGTTATGTTATTTTATTTCATTTCATTATCACCAAAAATATCATATTTAACTTAACCATCAAGTTTATTCCTTTCATTCTTGTACGAATGACCCTAGGGATGTATAATTAACTCTCAAGAGACTTTTTTATAGGAAACTTTCTTCGCTCCAAAAAGGTATTTTGACATTCTACCACTTGTTACCGAGATAATTCCCATCCGAGATAAAAATAATTCAACAGGGTTGGGTGGGGTAAAACGGACACTTTCGACTTTTTTTTTATTATTCATAACTCAGAAACAAATTGATCAATTGAGCTCAGTTTAGGCTCGTCACAAAGGGAAAGAATTGTTCTTTGTATTGAAAAAAAAATTATTGAATTTTATCAACATTTCAACCCCTCATTAACATTTTAAAAAAAGTCAAAAGGTCCGTTTTACCCCAACCTCCCCTAACGTAATTTTTCACATTGATAAACCCCTCGATTTTCCGAATTCTATACCAGAAGCCAATACTCGAAGCCATTATTCACTAGAACTGTTAAATCAATCCCAACAATCGAGTCTATCAACTCCCTCAAATCCCGAAAAAAGCTCTCAAAAACATCTCGTGACTCACCTGTCGTTCATGATCGACTGCCGATGGCAAACTGACACCCCAAAGGCACTTACTCCAAACCACAATGCCTCCAATTACTATCGGTACGTGAAAATAATACAATAACGCGGCATGAGAGGTTGTCTTTTAACTTTGACCTAGGTAACTACGTCAGAACCGAGTTGATCGAACGCCGCCATTGTTGTGGACAGTACGAGTGTCGCGGCGGGGTGGAGGGGATGACCGTGACTCAAAAATCACGTCTGTCATTACGTGGAACATGTCATTAGATTGCATTGTCCCTCGTAGAATGAGAGAGATGAAATTGTTTGCTGGGTTTGCGGTAGTTTTATGTGATTATTCGGATGGAATGCAGTCGCGGCGCATCCGATTCTGCGCAAGATGGCCGACATTTTTTTGTTTTCGTCCTTTGTTGGGGATTCAGGGGAAATTGTGGGGTGAAGGAGTTTTTAGGGGTTTTTTAAGAGTAAAAAGGGTTATTAGAGGATTTTTTAGTTGATTAATTGGGGGAAAAGATTGTCTCTTATTAAAAGAAAGCATGGGCGATATCTCGAATCGAAAGCGAGAACTCGAATATGGCGAATGTCTCGAACGAATGAAAATTAAGGCGGTTTTCATGAGTACAATCGCCTTGTGTCGCATTTTCATGAAGCCCGCCTAACAAATAAATAGAGAATTGAATGCCATTCTATGAAACATGATTAAACGAATCATAATTGTGCAAATCATTTAGGTCGGAGAAAAATAGAATAATTCTACTTTCTTAATATTGCGGTTACTAAGGTTTTCTTCGAGCAAAGTTGATTGGAATTAATAGTTAGAAATATGAGATTATCTCCCATTTTTGAAGTTAAGGATGGGAGAGCCTGAATGAGAGCCTGAAACCCTCTGCATGCGCAAAATTCTACTTTTCGTGTATCATGATGAGAAATAGGCTTCGACACTCGTGGGAAAAGTATTCTTTGACCCTTGGGAGGGCAGCACTCGCTTTCGGCGAGTATAGACACCTCTCTCGGGTCAAAAAACACTTTAAGACACTCGGATCGAAATATACTATTTTGACCAAGGGTCAAAGACCACTTTTCCCACGAGTATTAAACCCTATTTTTCATCACGATATGTGGAAAGTGGGATTTTGCGCATGCGGAGCGCGCGTAAAATTTTACTTTACGCACAAGTACTTGAATATCCTCAATAGGGAACTTGCATGAATTTTTTTCAATTGTCCAATCTCAAGTTTGAGACCTGAATACTCCACTTTTCATTCACAAACGTTTAAAACATTGCTCATTAATTAATAATTTCTTAATATTACTTGTTAAAAGTTGACGATTTCAAACGCTTGGAAATCGCTAATGACGTCACAAAGACGGTCAAGCGCCGGACCAATCGCAGACTGGCTTTAGCCGACCTAACCTAATCTTGAGGTGCGCCTCGGCCAATGGAGGACGACAACTCCCCACTCTCTTCTCTTTCGACCAATGAAGCGTCACCTGACCGTCTTCGCGACGCCATGACCGAACAATTGGCCTCGAAAACGACTGATTTTCAATTAATTATCACAAGACATCTAGACAATATTTCTCCACAATTTTCGCCGTTTAGTTATCTATATGTTACGAGAAATGTGTGAATAAGGGAATTAGAAAGAATTACCTTCATGTAAGTTCCCTATTGAAGATTTTGGAGGGAACGAGGCGATACGCACCGTCAGGCAGCGTCTGCTCGGCTCGGAATGCCTCGGGAGGTTTCGGAGAATGCGCAGACGGACTCCGCAGGCTGCGCGCGAGACGCCCGCCGTTCTGCGCGGGCGATTCAAATGATGAGACTTTGAAATTAATTAGAATGCCGTCAGTTCGTGGGAAACAATTATTCGAAGACTTGTTTCAATTTCTTTGACTGATTAATTGGTAATCAGAAGCACCGGAAGTTGTTACCGCAGCGCGGGAAATTGAAATAATCGTTTTTTTGACTGCAAACATGGCGGATGTTTGGAAAATGCGCGAGATGGGATTGATATTGATGATTGAGCGGGCACACCTGGGTCGGGTGTCATATAGCTGGCGGCACCTAACCTATCAGCTGTCACTGGCTCTTTGCGTGGACATCCGACTGTTCAATGACATCGCGACGTACTTTGACCGAAGGTTCATGATAATTCTGAAATACCTGCGGGGTGGACTGTGACGTGTAGTTGAGTGTATCAATTGATTTCCAGAATAATTCGATATGGGGAATAAATCGAGTCTGCTCCTGAGGGAGGAGGAAATAGCGCAGATACAGGAGGCGACTGGGTGTGAGTGTCAAATTGAAAATTATATTTTTGTTTTTGGAGAATTTAATGGGTGAGCAGCGGATGTTTGTGGTTTGGAAATTTTAAAATGCAGCTTTGTAATGAGGGAATCACATCAGTTTGCTCTACTCCACTCCGAAAATAGAATAGAAATTCACTGCAATAATTTCAGAATTTTGTTGATTAATTTTGGGGATTAATCAGTGCTGGAATAATGCAATGAGTGAAAGATTAGATTATTAAAATATTTTTATATTTGGTGGCGGATGGAATCAGCTCGATAACGTGGATTTACGATAGAATGTCAAAACAGCTTTTTGAGTTCAAGAAATTTCCTATAAAAGTCTCTTGAGATTCAACTAAAAATCGCTGGAATCATTCATGAGAGAATGAAAGGAATGAACTTAATGATTGAGTTGAATATGACATTTTTGGTAATTAGAAAATTGTTTCCTTAACTAATTTAAAGTGATAATAATTTTCACAAAAGGACCCCCAACATTTTAATTTAAACCCAGTAGAATGAAATTAATCAACTGTTCAAATAAAATATCTTCGCTAACTACAATAAGACAAGGGGGAAATAGCTATTGTATTGCGTATAGGAGAGGTTGGGGTAAAATGGACACTTTTGACTTTTTTAAAAATGTTGATGACGTGTTGAAATGTTGATGAAATTTAATCATTTTTTTTTTCAATACAAACAACAATTCTTTCCCTTTGTGATGAGCTTAAACTGATCTCAATTAATAAATTGTTTCTGAGTTATGAATAATTTTAAAAAAGTCTGAAGTGTCCGTTTTACCCCACCCTCCCCTACATTCGAGAAAAAGATTCAATTCCATCGATTCATTAGCGAATAGTTGAAGAAAAACTTGGTTACATACGAATACACATACGCACGCAAAAAATCCAGAACTTGAATTTGAAAGCTTCCACTGGGAAGCAAAAATGTAATTTCACTCGCGCGAATACTTGCAGTCACACCGAACCAGATAGAACGCCTCTACAGTCGCTTCACGAGTCTAGACCGCGGTGACTGTGGTACACTGTCGCGCGAAGATTTCCTGAGGATACCAGAATTAGCGATAAATCCACTCGGCGAGCGAATCGTCAACGCCTTCTTCGAAGAGAGCGGAAATGATCGAGTCAACTTTCTACAGTTTATGCAGGTGTTGGCGCTCTTCAGGCCCATCAAGAAGAACAGCACCAACAGACTGAACTCGAGACAGGAAAAATTACGATGTGAGTGGCACGGAGAAAGTCCACTGGCTTCCGTTCTACGGAAATTCACTCGTCAATTTACTTTTATTTATTACGGGTATTTACTTTCAGTTGCATTCAAGATGTACGATTTGGATAACGATGACATGATATCTAAGGACGAGTTGATGGCCATTTTACATATGATGGTTGGTGCTAACATCAGGTAATCAATTTTTTTCTGGATTTATATAATTATACTAGGGGGCTACGCCCCTCGTGACCCTTCATTTCTGACCCTCAATTTTAGTCTTAATTTCGAGTGCCAAATTTTCCTCACCAAAAGTCAATTTGTATTTTTATTATAATATAGAAAGATAATTATATAATTTCTATAATTAAGAAATTCTTTGTTTTGTTGTCCTTGTTTTTTGATTGAGGAATTGTCTCGAGAAGAGGGAATGCCAGAGGTTTTTTTCGATAATTCACTGATTAATAAAGTTGTCAATTTAACATTTATAAAAAATTTTGTCAACTACAAGAATTTTTCTCTGCAATCACTCATTATTAAGATAACTCCAGAATTAACTGATTTCGGAATTTAACTTCTGGAAGAAGTCATTGTATAATTATCTGGGTAATGAGTGATTTTATAAAAAATGCCTCGAGAGGTAAATCGACTTGTCTCATTCTTCTGATTTTGAAATTATCCCCATAATAAGTGACTTTAGGAAAAGATGTTAATGAAGTTCTTTGTAGGACATATTTTCAACTCCAAAAAGGTCTTGTCATTGAGATAATTCCACAATTAAAAAAGACGTCACAATCGCCTCATCACAATTAATTTGAATACAATTAATCAACTAATTGAATCATTTCTATTGATCAGTGAGGAGCAACTGTCGAGTATCGTAGAACGTACGATCCTAGAAGCTGACGAGAATGGAGACAACATGATATCATTCGATGAATTCTGCAAAGTCCTAGAGCGAACGGACGTCGAGCAGAAAATGTCCATACGATTTCTTAGCTAGATTGAATTACTCTAAACTAATGTAACTTAAATAATTGTGCATAGGATAAATTTTTGTAAATAGACCTTTAATTAATATTGTCCTCTCCAATAATTTCTAACTAATCCGACGCCATAATTGTAACTCAGCCCTCGGAAAAAAAATTGCATTGTTTTCTCCCCTTAAATTACTTACATAATTCTTACATTAATTTAATTTATTACAAACACAGCGATTGTGATTGAACAACTAATGAGTGAAAACATGTATTGAGAAATAAAAAAGATAACCAGTTTGAAAATTTATGATTTAATTACTCTCGCACTAGTGCTTGTGGTTACACCTTGGAAATGTGTCGTTAATCAGCAGACATTACGATAAAAAACGGAAATACGTGCCCATTCACTTATACACCAAATGCACAAGACAAATCAATTGCTTTACATATACATACTCGAATATATCATATAAAAGAAACAAAAAATCATGACAATTACCATTTACAATTATGTTATTAATTAATTCAGGGAATTATTAAATTTACTTTATTATTTTTTCCTATTCTATGGCTCAGGCTGTTGAGGACACAGCCAATTTCTTTAAATGTTCCATGAATACTTGGAGACTTACGTCGTCTGTCAGCACTGGAGCTCCACCCTCCTAAAAATTATAAAGATATTGATAAATAATGAGAAATTTGAGCAAATCAATCAACAGAATTGAGGGAGAATGAATCAAACAGATGTTAAATATGAAATTATCTCGAGAATGAGGCGTTCAACGAGAAAATGTAACGGAACATTTTTTGTAGAGAATTTAATTTCCTACAAAAAAGATCTTATGACATTTTCTCGGGAAAGTAACCGTTCTCGGGATAAATTCAGAATTAACAAAACGAAATCAGTAGCGAAGTGGTAAAGGGAGATAAGTCACTTTTGACTATTGACCAGTTCTCAATCAATATCTCGGAATCTAAGGGAGATAGCAAAATTTTTATTATAACCTTTTTTGTGGAGCCGACTGAGTGCTACAACAAATATAATTACGAAAATTTCGCTATCTCCCTTAGATTCGGAAATATTCATCAAAAACTCAACTGGGAGATAAGTCCACTTATCTCCGTTTACCACTTCACTACAGAAATTTTTTTCTGTTGAAAAAAATGATGAAATTATGTTTTTGTTATTTTAGAAAAATATTAAGGATTATTTTAAAAATCAGTGAGTGGATAAAAATATGTAAAAATGTTCGTGATGATTAGTAATGGTTAGTCAGTGATGAATCGTAGCAGAAGCGTTTTCATTGCCCCCAAGCCCCTCGAATGATTCTGATAAATAAGAAAATAAATAAGTAAAAAAAAAAAACAACTGAATAAAACACACCGCAGTGGGCATCGGCATCTGGTTCACAGGATCGTGATGAAAAAAAAAATTAATTGATTAAAAAAATGAAAAATAAAAAGGGTTATGAAAATTGCATTCACATTCGCATGTCAATGACGACGTGATGATTGAATGTTCATTCTCGATTGAAATGATGAAAGAGGAGTTCATCATCCTCATTATCATGAATTCAAGTCAATACTCGATAATTAAATTGTAAAAATGTGGCTGCATTCCATTGAATTCTGTTGCAAAGTGATTAAACGTGGGGAGTGAATTTTTCGTTTTTTGTGAACAGAGATCAGCAGCTGAATAATTTTTATTAATAAATAAAATGTAATAAATAATGTGATAAATTGAATAATCGAATTATCTCGATGGACTTGTCTCGATAAAATCATTGAATATGGAATTATCTCGATGGTGAGTGAGTTTACGAGGAAATGTCAGCAAACATTTTTTGTGGATAATTTTTGAGACTACAAAAAAGGCTTCTTGACATTTTCATTAAGAAAATGTCTTTTAAGATTTTTCTCCAATAAAAATGATTTAAATTTTTTTTTTAATTCTCTGTCCCATTCTAGTTTTACAAGACAATGTCGAAAGATATTTTTTGTAATTGCTTTTTAACATTTTTATTTCTACTTTACGTTTACGAAAAAATATTGAGACATTTTTTGTAATGATTTTTATGGGCAACAAAAATGGCTTCTTGACATTTTGTAGAAAAATATTTTGAGAAGTCTTTCAACTTTTCCATTCTCATTCTAGTTCCCCAAACAAAAATGTCATTTAGGATTTTTTTTTCTAGATAAATCATTTGAAAAATGTCTTGCAACAATCCCATTTTAATTTAAGCAAAAAATCTTGAGGCACTATTTGCAAAAAAATTGTGATTTACAAACAACGTTTTTTGCCAATTTCTAAAAAAATGCTTTTTAGAATTTTTTTATCTCGAAAAATTATTGGAAAAATGTTTTTCAACATTCTAATTTCCCTTCTAGTTTTCCAAAAAAATACAAAAATGGTTCCTTGACATTTTGCACAAAAATATTTTGAAAAAAATCTTTCAGCTTTTCCACTCCCACTCTAGTTCTAAAAAATGTCACTCAATTTTTTGCAGAGAATTCTGTGGACTACAAAAAAGACTTCTTGACATTTCCTCCAAAAATATCTTTTAAAAAATGTTTTTCTCGACAAATGATTTGAAAAATGTTTTTCAACTTTTCCATTCTCACTCTAGTTCTAAAAAATTCAAGAAAAGTTTCGTATAAATTTTTATGGACTACAAAAAATCCTGTACCATTTCCCCTAAACTCACTCCTCACCGAGACAAACCCCATTCACCAAAGAATCCTCCCCAACTAAAAATGTAAAAAAAAAAACAATAAATTAAAAAAAAAAACTTACCGCTCCATAAGCATACATATTGTTGTGCGTCTGACTAGGATTGACCTTGCTGAGCAAGAACCTAGCCTGGGACCCCCCTTGCTCCGTGTCAATATACCTGGGTGCTGGGAACCTCCCCCCAAGGATCTCCGCCGCATCGTCCACAGGAGCCGCCAGCAACTGCTTAAAATTCTCATACTCCGGTTGATCCTGGTACTTGAGCTGCCTCCACTGGGCAATAGTCTCCCCATGGAATATAAGAATTTGGAAGAACGTGTCCATGAGAAGGATCCTGTCAGGCTGAATGCTGGAGGTGTCCAGTAGAACAGGTTCTGGAGGTCCCCCAAACCCATAGCTGTACAGAATGGGCTGCACCATGATGAGGGAATTGGTGAGGTCCTCCCTCATGAGCATGTGCCTGTAGAAGCTAGTCTCGTCAGGAGAATTATTGAACACCTGGAGGAACTGCGATCTCCTGAGATGATACATGAACTGGGGATAGAGTGAAAAATTCTCAGCGAGTCTGAAACTGTTGGGATCGTCCTTCGAGTATTCCCCGAACTTCTGGCACAATCTTATCAACATTCTGTCGACCCAACGTAGCACATCGTTGCCATCGTCACCCTCAGCCCTGAAGACAGCTAGTCTGGACATCAAAACAGCCGCAGCCTCCTGATCAAAACCAGCTGAGATGTGGTGGAGGGAGGTGGAGGCGTCTGCCCAGTTCCTCGCCACCGTTGTCACTCGAATTCTCCTCTGTCCACTGCTGTGCTGATACTGCGTGATGAACTGAATGCAGCCTCTTCCTCCTTGGGGAATGGGTGCCGCGTGCTGATTAACTACTTCGAAGAATAAGGCTGTTGTGGTGGAGAGAGTTAACGAGCAGAACTTCCACTGGCAGGTGCCACCGAGGCCGACCTCTTGCTCACCGACGCTCGGACCTTTCACTCCGAGGGATACGCAGGGGCCGATGGCTCCAGATACCTTTGGTACAGGGAGAAGGGAATTCACATAATTTTGTTAATTTATTACGTCCAATTGAATTTAATATTCAATGCGATGTTAAAAACTCATAATATTCAATTTAATATTCAATTAATATTTGATTATTAATATTCATTATTGTTAATTAATAATAATTCGTGATTAATATTTAATTTAATATTCAATGCGATGTTGAAAACTCATAATATTCAGTTAATATTTGATTATTAGTATTCATTATTGTTAATTAATAATAATTCGTGATTAATATTTAATTTGAAATTCAATACTGTTGCCCACTACTCCAGTAATGGATGGGGGACGAGAGAGCAAAATGAACACTTTAGACTCTTTCTCTGTCAATGTTGAAATATTGTTCAATTGTTGAATAGAAATTTGATGAGAAAAAATGCAGAGAGAATGAGGATTTAGAGAGAAAGTTAATGACAATTTTCTTAAGAATATCTAAGTACTTTGGCTATTTTTTGTCGCTATACTTTTATACTTTTGTAGTCGAAAATCAGAGGTTTTATTTGATTTATAATAATGTTATTATTTAAACTTTGCAGGTCTGAATTTGAATCTCGATATTGATCCGTTAGAACATTTTTTTTAATCTAAAAAAACAATTAGAACGTTTACTTTCGAAGGAAAATTGATGAAGTAATTTAAAAATTGCAATTTTTGAAAATTACGAGCATTTTCTGTAAATAATTTTTAAACAATCATATTTAGAGTTTTATAGAAATTGATTTTATGCCTAAAAAAATTAGGTTTCCGAAAGTTTAAACAGTTTCAATTATTTATTTATGAGTGAAGAATATTGAAAAAATCATAATTCAGTGTAAAACGTAATTTGAATGTGGTCGACTACTCGTAATTTTTTTGAGTTCTCTCACGCAATTGAATTGTCAAAATTGATGATTAAAAATAATTGAATGGATATCCTTGTATCATGAAATTCTCTACAGAAAATATAATTTTACATTTTCCTCAACTCACTAATTCTCAAAATATTTACGATCTTTAACAATCATTGGTTCATTCTAAATTGTTAAAAAGGTCTGATTGAAATTTCTGGGGCATTTTTTGAAATTTTTATCACGTAACAGTTCTATTGAAATTCTCAAGGAATTTTACAATTGAAAAATCATAATTTGATAAAAAATCGATAGAAATTAGAAATTTCAGTGCAATTATTCCATGAGAACTAATGAAAATCATAAAAATTCAAAGTATACTATATATTTGTGTACTTCAATTAATTGAAAATTAACAGTAATTGGGTACTGAATATTGATTGGAAATTCAAACAAGTGGGATAATTCTTAGAATTCAAAATTTCAATTTTTGCCAAAAAAATATATTTCTTTAAATTTTCCTGATACCTATTAGTTTATACGTGATAATTGAATTAAAACATAAACTCCCCATTGATTCTTTCAATTGAAAAATTGACCATTTTCAAAAGAATTGATGTTTCTCGATTGAATATTAAACTTGCAATCAACTCCAAAAAAAACTCTTGAAATAGTTTCGAAAAAATTGAAATTCATCGTCCTCTACTGAATAAATCAGTCATCCCACCAATTACGTCATCGGCCATAGCGAATATTCTCTCCTCTCACCTTGAGTTCCCTAGACGTCTTGACCTCCAGAGTAGCATTGAAAGCCATCTTCAGATCCCCCTTGGCGTCCTTCGCGAAAACCCTCTGGAAAGTCTGCTTGAACAAGGACGAATTGAACGAATCCCCCATGACCATGTGTCCCCCAGTGGAATTGCAGCACATCCTCATCTCCAGGAGTCCCGTCTGATCGAGTGCACACGAGTAAATATCGATTATGTGGCCATTGGCAGCAGCCCTGACAGCCAGACTGTCGTAGTGCTTGGTGGCCTTCTTCATGTGTTTGGCATTATCCTTGTGAATGTCGTGATGAGACCTGATGGGCTGTCGAAGCTCATCGGTGACGACCTGTCCAGGCCCCTGGGAGCATGGCCCACCCACGAACAGCATGATCCTGGCTCCAGTATTGGCGTAACTGGCTTCCAGGAGGCCAGTGGCCACAGCCAGAGCCACTCCGGTGGATCTCAGGGGTCTTTTGCCCACTCCCACAGGCCAGGGGTCCCTCTGGAGCTCCCCCAGGAGGTCAGTCAGGCTCATGTCGCATTTGTGGACTGGCTGGAGGAATCTGTTGGCTGGAGGCAGAGGCTGAACGTTGGGATTCCTCTGTTGATTCATGTTCTGACCTGGGACTGGTCTCCCTATTCCCAGCATGTCCTGCACCTGTTTTGGTTGGAGATCCTTCGTCCCTCGGAATACGTAACTCTTGCTGCACCCCTCACAACCCAATTCGTGCACCTGGTGGAGGGAGAGACAGAAAAATTCTGGGTTTCATTGAATATTCGTTTTTTATTCTAAAATTAATTTATGAAGGAAGAGAAAGAGACTGTTTAAGAGAAAAAAAATGGTAGTGAGTGAAAAATCTGGGCTTTTATTACGAATTGAGTGGAAGTTTAAAATGATGGAATGATTATTCAAGTGGATTAAATTATTGAAAGGTTTTTAGGAATCGTTAATTAATTTCCTTCATTAATTGATATGAATTACATTGATATCAACCAATAATGCAACCATTATGACTCATCAGTTCCTCATCAATTGACATAACTTGCATCAATATTAACGAATAATGCAATAAGGAACCCCTCCAACTACTGTTAAAAATTTACTCAATTGTTCCCCAGCGATAAAAATAATGAAATAATAAAATAATAACATAATGACATAATAAAATAATGAAATAATGAAATAATAAAATAATAACATAATAATAAAATAACAATATGATAATAAATTAAAGGGAAAGACACTTTTTTAAGAGAAAAAAAAGGTTCCTGAATGAAAAACCCGGGCTTTTATTACGAATTGATTGGAAGTGTAAAATTATCGAATGATTATTCAAGTGTATTAAATTATTAAAAGGTTTTCAAGAATCGTTAATTACTTTTCTTCATTAATTGACATGAATTACATTGATATCAATCAATAATGCAACGATTACGACTCATCGCTCCCTCATCAATTAAAAAAATGCTTAATGATTGTTGAAGTAATTTAAAAAATCCAAACATCATTTACTTCATCATATCCATTATCAATTGACATAACTTGCATCAATATTAAGGAATAATGCAATAAGAACCCCTCCCACTACTGTTAAAAATTTACTCAATTGTTCCCCAGCGATAAAAATAATAACATAATGAAATAATAAAATAATAAAATAATAAAGGAGAAGATACTTTTTTAAGAGAAGAAAAATGTTCCTGAATGAAAAATCTGGGCTTTTATTACGAATTGAGTGGAAGTTTAAAATGATGGAATGATTATTCAAGTGGATTAAATTATTGAAAGGTTTTTAGGAATCGTTAATTAATTTCCTTCATTAATTGATATGAATTACATTGATATCAACCAATAATGCAACCATTATGACTCATCAGTTCCTCATCAATTGACATAACTTGCATCAATATTAACGAATAATGCAATAAGGAACCCCTCCAACTACTGTTAAAAATTTACTCAATTGTTCCCCAGCGATAAAAATAATGAAATAATAAAATAATAACATAATGACATAATAAAATAATGAAATAATGAAATAATAAAATAATAACATAATAATAAAATAACAATATGATAATAAATTAAAGGGAAAGACACTTTTTTAAGAGAAAAAAAAGGTTCCTGAATGAAAAACCCGGGCTTTTATTACGAATTGATTGGAAGTGTAAAATTATCGAATGATTATTCAAGTGTATTAAATTATTGAAAGGTTTTCAAGAATCGTTAATTACTTTTCTTCATTAATTGACATGAATTACATTGATATCAATCAATAATGCAACGATTACGACTCATCGCTCCCTCATCAATTAAAAAAATGCTTAATGATTGTTGAAGTAATTTAAAAAATCCAAACATCATTTACTTCATCATATCCATTATCAATTGACATAACTTGCATCAATATTAAGGAATAATGCAATAAGAACCCCTCCCACTACTGTTAAAAATTTACTCAATTGTTCCCCAGCGATAAAAATAATAACATAATGAAATAATAAAATAATAAAATAATAAAGGAGAAGATACTTTTTTAAGAGAAGAAAAATGTTCCTGAATGAAAAATCTGGGCTTTTATTACGAATTGAGTGGAAGTTTAAAATTATCGAATGATCATTCAAGTGTATTAAATTATTGAAAGGTTTTCGAGAATCGTTAATTACTTTTCTTCATTAATTGACATGAATTACATTGATATCAATCAATAATGCAACGATTACGACTCATCGCTCCCTCATCAATTAAAAAAATGCTTAATGATTGTTGAAGTAATTTAAAAAATCCAAACATCATTTACTTCATCATATCCATTATCAATTGACATAACTTGCATCAATATTAACAAATAATGCAATAAGAACCCCTCCCTACTGCCACTGCTGTCAAAAATTTACTTAATTCTTTCCCATCGATAAAAATAATAAAATAATAAAATATAAAAGAGTAAATGTTAATTTCTCACCTGCACCATCTTTCCAAAAGTAATCAATCCAATCAAAGCACTTGGTGGAAGTAGTGACAACGACATTTGGAGAGAGTCCTTGAGGGCCCCCAGCTCCTCCTCATCCAGACAAGTGTCCACCACCAGCAAAAAAATTGGAGGAAGACACTGGGCCCTGGTGATGATGTACTCGATCGTCGAGAACATGGGGATGAGCTCAGCTGGCTGGTGCTGCTCGCTGATGGCTGCGTACTGCGGTGGGAAGGGATTCCGTTGGAAGCAGAAGTTGCAGACCCAGAGTTTCGCCCTGTAGTCCACCTGGCAGAGAGGATTGAGGATCGCTCTGCAGGTGGACCTGGTGCAGAGGACTGGGTCGTACTGGATCGGGGGGAGGTCCAGGCGTTCCTTTATCGGTTGGTAGAGGGTCCCCAGGGGGACGACGAGGCGAGTGGCTTCCACTCGAGACGATGGCCACACGTTCCAGGTGAACCTGACACCGTCACGATCCTCATTTTGCTGGATGAAGTCCTCGTAGGTCGTCATCCTGAGAAGGTAATGGAGATTTTCATTAATTTTTCACTGATTTTTTTTATTAACAGGGATTCATTGGTTAGCGTGTTATATTTATGATAATATTATCGTTCATTGTAAAAATATGGAATTAATTGATTGATTAATTAATTGATTTTTTAATTGGCTAAAGTAATCTATTCAGTCACGTGTGTACTCTTTCGGGTTTTACATTCTGTTTCCCACCCCATATAAAAATATATAATACAATATCAAAGCATGAGAAAAAATACAATACAATAGATTAAGAAAATTGGCTAAAGTATTTTTATGGTATTTTTATCACATTTCCATTGGTTTTTTGATTGAAGAGAGTTAAATAGGGATGTTATATTAATTATCGTGTTATCAGACGTTATAACCATCATATTATGAATTGATTAATTAATTAATTGATTTTTTTACTGGATAAAGTCTTCGTAGAACGCCATCCTGAGAAGGTAATGGAGATTTTTATAAATTGTTAATCGGTTTTTTAATTGAAAAATATTTAATTATGATATTATATTCATGATAATTCTACCATGCATCCAAAATATTTCATTATTAATTGATTAATGAATTTTTTTTTATGTAATAAAGTCTTCGTGGGTTGTTATCCTCAGAAGAAAACCGAAGTTGTGATGTTTTTCACATTGAGGAAAAGTGAATAGGGTTATCATATTGCTGTTAACGTTATTATGCATTACAAATAGTGCATCATCCATTAATTAATTAATTATTTGATTTTTTAATCGGATAAAGTATTTTTATGAAATTATTATGACATTTCCATTGTTTTTTTAATTAAAGAAAATTAAATGGGGTGTTGTATCAATGATAATATCATCAGACGTTGTAAATATTATATTATTAATGAATTAATTAATTCATTATTTTTTTACTGAATAAAGTAATTGTTAAACGCCATCCTGAGAAGTTAACGAAGATTTTCATGAATTTTTCATGGGTTTCAAAATTTAAAAAAAATCAATGGGGATATATTTATAATAATTTCAATATGAATTATAAATTTCTTATCACTAAGTGACTGGTTGATTAATTTATTGATTTTTTTTTACTGGAAAAAGCTTTGCAGGTCGTCATCCAGACAAGAAACGAACTTTTTACGATTTTTTTTTTCAGAGTTTTTTACATCAAAGAGAATTAAACGTGGATATCGTATTTATGATAATATTATTATGCATTAGGAATATCGTATTATTGATTGATTAGTTGATTTTTTGATCTATTTTAATTGGAATTTTTGGAGCAGAATTGTTTCATTTTGTTAAGGATTTGCAGGTTAAAATAGTAAACTCACCTTTATCCGTGATTTTATGCACTGATCAGAGGTAATCGAAGACCAACTGTACACTAGACACTTTTGGAATTGATCGGTGGGGATTAAATCATTTTTTTGAGGATTTCATGAGGTTTTTGGAGTCGAGTGATGAGTGATTTCTGTGCAGCCGTCATCCGGGCCACGTCAGAGGGGATCAATTGAACAATTCCTCCTTATCGGCGAAAGTTTTCTATCTCTACACCTGAGAGATGGCGCTGATGTATTCTCAAGTGACCCTCAGGCTCTAAAAACCCTGAGGCAGCCCCCTGACCCTGAGGGGAGAAATATTTTCCTGAAAGTTTAAGAGGAAAAGAATTTTCAGGGGGTGGCGACTAAAATGGTCCCCATAAACGCACGGAAATTAATCCAACGAAAATAATTCATTAACCCAAGACAAAGCGAACGAAAAAACGAATGGTTTATTTAAATCCGGGGGATTTGAACTAACGATTAATCGAAAACATCGATTTTTCATACCTATGAAATAATGTTTTTATATAATTTCATACCATAGAATAATAATGTTGATTGATTGAGAATAAACAAAATATATATTTTTCAATAAAAACGAGAAAAAAAATTATTTTTAACAATTGTTTCTCCTCTGTAATGAGAAAAACATCAATTTTTTAAATAATCGATGTTTTTTCCTGAAAAATCGATTCATAACATCGATGTTTCTGGAAAACATCAATTGTTCGATAATCGATGTTTTTTATAACATCGCCCCTAGTTTGGGCATAAAAAATCAACGTTTGCGATTAATCGACAAATATCGACTTTTCATGCCCAAACATCGATGTTTTTCATCGATGTGTTCAACGGTCGATTAATCGATTTTCGTTTCTTTTTTCCAAACGTCGGTATTTGAACAAGCTAATAAAATTTTTTATTCTTCCATCGAACAATAAGGTTGATCAATTGAAAATTGAAAAAATAATAATTTATCCGCAATCAAAAGTGATTATTCTCTGGAGTATGTAATATGATTGTTTATATTCGAATCTTAGCGGGAAAGAGGGAAATTATTCGATTTCAGAATTGGAAATTCTCAAATCTCTCAATTATTCTAAAATTAATTCTGGCTAAGATCAATACATAATCAACAATTATCGAAGTTCTGCTAGAATTTATCTTGAATATCGATTTTCATGCGTAAAATGAGGGGAATTTCGTACTTATGGTTATCCTTCACTCATTCACACATTTTTCACTCCCCATCACACTACTGTAGACTGGATTCACTGTAGACTTGACCAGTCAGCGATCACCATTGCAGCCGGTAGGATCGCCTCATCCTGTCCTTCCTCTCACTTTTTTATCCACCTGTTGCTCAGTCCCCCATTAGAGATAAATACAAATAAATTGGGGGAGAAATCTTATCAATAAATCGAGGCCCAACAAGACATAACAGAAAAAGGTAAATTAAAAGATATTTTTATCCAATAATTTTACACTACATGCCCGTTTACTTCCCTTTCTATTTTGTATTGTCGATTTTTAATTTACGAAAGATGATTTTGGTTATTCATAGTGCGATAGAATCAATTAGAATTTATAATGCGTTATGAGTCTCTTACTACGAACTGGAGGACGAGCGTAATAATTAATACTGAATTGAATGAACGGGTGAAGAATCGGTAGCCGAGACAGAGTCGTGAGCCTCTGGGAATTTCATAATACCGTTAGGGCCAGTCGTCGCCTCTCCTTTGGGTTTACGTCGTTACCCTCTTATTATCATCGAAAATAAGCGGCTTTTTAATGTAGTTGTGGATAAATTCTGTAGCGAAGCGGTAAATTGTAATGAAATAAAAATTTCAACATTTCTGCCACTTGCGATTTGGAAGAAATTCTTTTATTACTCTATATGAACATTGAATAAAAGTATTAGAATATTAGACAACAGGAGGGAAATGATGAGGAATATGGAAATTTAATAAATTGCTCTGATGAGGAGTGGATGTGCCACTTGAAACGTTGGCAAATTAGTGGAAGTTTATAGTCTATAGAAAAGGTCAATAGAACTCGATTTTTCTTCACAACTTATTCTATTGAGGTATTTTATGTTGTGGAGAAGATTTTGACCGAATTTTTTAAATTGTTTCGTAGTTATTTTACATAAAATTTCCTCAAATTATCTAAATTTAATTAATTCTACTTTTCTTTGCTCTTCAACAAGAAAATCAAACAAAAAAACTTGGAAAAGTTGAGCCGATGAAATTCTGTAGAAAATAACAAAAGAAACAAAAGAAATTGTATCGAAAAATCAAATTCTTTTGACTTTTTGTCGCTAAGTAGTTCTTGAAATTTTTTCATACGTGATAGGTAATCAAAATCGCCTGCATTGTGATGTTATAATGCTTGAAATTAAAGAAAAACCGCTAGGTCCAGTCGTTGCGTCTTCTCTTTGGAAAGACATTCTTATGATTCTCAAAATCGAACGGTTTTTAAATGTAGTTCTGAGCGCATTCCGTATAACAAAGTGGTAATTTGGGATGAGTGGATTTCAACATTCCTGGGAGCACGTCTAAATATTTTCCGTCAAAAAAACTTCGTCATAAAAACTCGGTTTTTTGAACTTTTGCGATTACAACGTTTGTCATAAAAAACTCTTTCAAAAACAACTTCTGTACAAATAACTTTGTTAAAAACCCGAATATTTTTTTGTATTTTTCCGTTTTTATTTCTATTCGGAGAGATTGGGCTGTACATGAAATATTTGAAAGGAGTTGCTCTGAATATCACCCTTTAATTGCATAATTTTTTTTTGTCTACCACTCATTTATTTTGTTAATAATGTTTCGTTCAATTTCATTGATAGTCGTTGGTTTTTTTCTTTCATCATTGATTATTTTTCAGGTGGTTTTTTGAGTTGTTTTTTTCATGGAATTTTTTATGAGAGAAGTTGTTTTTGGGTTGGGTTTATTTAACGAAGGTTTTTTGTAATCAAGTTTTTTTGACGGAAAATATTTAGACATGGACCCAACATTCCTGTTAATCATCGGTTTATCTCCGAGTCGAAGAATTATACAGAGAGATGTGAGGATATAGTTTTTTGGAGAGATTGTTCCGGGAAAATGTTGAGTATCACGTGACGGTGAATGCGGCAATTCTATTGGTCATAATTGTGATTGGAAAAATAATCGAGGTGATTCCCGAATGGTCCAATCTAACGAGATCAGTCTTCTTACTTTCACATTTTCGTTGATTAAGCAATTATCTCGGAAATGTATGGTTATACAAAAAAATATAATGTTTTTTTAGTTGAAAATCCAGCTCCCAACACTCTATACCGTATTTTTCAACTCATATTTTAACCCTATTTTTCTCGTCTTTATCGTTTGATCGTCGTTCTGATCCGTATTTTTTTACCCTCGGATTTTAGTTTCCAATCTCACTTTACCGTACTGATTTCATATCGCCAAGATTTGAATTGTATAATAAAAAAGATATTTCAATCCTCATTCATTACCTCAATAAAATTCTCTCTCAAAATTTATGAACCCCAGTTATGAAAAAAAATATAATAATTTTTCTGACTGAAAATCGAACTCCCAACACTCTTTACCCTTATTTTTTACCTTTAGATCTCATTTTCCAATCTCAATTTGCCGTTTTGATTCCTTTTCGCCAGGAGTCGATTTGAATTTGTATAATATAAGAGGAATTGTTCAAACTTCCTTCATTAACTCACTAGAATCTTCTCCTGAAATTTATGAACCCCAGTTGTAACAAGAATATCATTTTTCTACGAAAAATCCAATTTGCAAGCCTCTTTACATTTGTTTGCCCTTAGAATTTCAGTTTCCAATCTCTATTTCCCATTTTGATTCCACATCGCCAGGACTGGATTTGAATTTGCATAATACATGAGAAATTTTTCAATCCTCACTCATTATCTCACCAAAATTCTCTCAAAATTTACGAACGCCTCTTATAAAAAAAATATAATAATTTTTCTGACTGAAAATCGAACTCCCAACACTCTTTACCCTTATTTTTTACCTTTAGATCTCATTTTCCAATCTCAATTTGCCGTTTTGATTCCTTTTCGCCAGGAGTCGATTTGAATTTGTATAATATAAGAGGAATTGTTCAAACTTCCGTCATTAACTCACTAGAATCTTCTCCTGAAATTTATGAGCCCCAGTTGTAACAAGAATATCATTTTTCTACGAAAAATCCAATTTGCAAGCCTCTTTACATTTGTTTGCCCTTAGAATTTCAGTTTCCAATCTCTATTTCCCATTTTGATTCCATATCGCCAGGACTGGATTTGAATTTGCATAATACATGAGAAATTTTTCAATCCTCACTCATTATCTCACCAAAATTCTCTCAAAATTTACGAACGCCTCTTATAAAAAAAATATAATAATTTTTCTGACTGAAAATCGAACTCCCAACACTCTTTACCCTTATTTTTTACCTTTAGATCTCATTTTCCAATCTCAATTTGCCGTTTTGATTCCTTTTCGCCAGGAGTCGATTTGAATTTGTATAATATAAGAGGAATTGTTCAAACTTCCGTCATTAACTCACTAGAATCTTCTCCTGAAATTTATGAGCCCCAGTTGTAACAAGAATATCATTTTTCTACGAAAAATCCAATTTGCAAGCCTCTTTACATTTGTTTGCCCTTAGAATTTCAGTTTCCAATCTCTATTTCCCATTTTGATTCCACATCGCCAGGACTGGATTTGAATTTGCATAATACATGAGAAATTTTTCAATCCTCACTCATTATCTCACCAAAATTCTCTCAAAATTTACGAACGCCTCTTATAAAAAAAATATAATAATTTTTCTGACTGAAAATCGAACTCCCAACACTCTTTACCCTTATTTTTTACCTTTAGATCTCATTTTCCAATCTCAATTTGCCGTTTTGATTCCTTTTCGCCAGGAGTCGATTTGAATTTGTATAATATAAGAGGAATTGTTCAAACTTCCTTCATTAACTCACTAGAATCTTCTCCTGAAATTTATGAACCCCAGTTGTAACAAGAATATCATTTTTCTACGAAAAATCCAATTTGCAAGCCTCTTTACATTTGTTTGCCCTTAGAATTTCAGTTTCCAATCTCTATTTCTCATTTTGATTCCACATCGCCAGGACTGGATTTGAATTTGCATAATACATGAGAAATTTTTCAATCCTCACTCATTATCTCACCAAAATTCTCTCAAAATTTACGAACGCCTCTTATAAAAAAAATATAATAATTTTTCTGACTGAAAATCGAACTCCCAACACTCTTTACCCTTATTTTTTACCTTTAGATCTCATTTTCCAATCTCAATTTGCCGTTTTGATTCCTTTTCGCCAGGAGTCGATTTGAATTTGTATAATATAAGAGGAATTGTTCAAACTTCCGTCATTAACTCACTAGAATCCTCTCCTGAAATTTACGAAACCAGTTGTAACAAGAATATCATTTTTCTACGAAAAATCCAATTTGCAAGCCTCTTTACATTTGTTTGCCCTTAGAATTTCAGTTTCCACTCTCTATTTCCCATTTTGATTCCATATCGCCAGGACTGGATGTGAATTTGTATAATAAAAAAGACATTTCTCAATCCTCACTCATTATCTCACCAAAATTCTCTCAAAATTTACGAACCCAGCCCCCACACCCCCGAACTACCAAAATTTGAATAATCTCCTCCTCCTCTTACGGCTATCCTCTCTCGCAGCGTATTTCGCAACAATCCTCGACCCTGAGACGCTCCCCCGATTGTGCAACACCAAGAATCTCCGCAAATAGCCTCCTCTCTAAACCCACCTCGCACCTATTTCCAGGAATCCGCAGCAGTCCCGAGCCTTTCAACACCTCAGCAATGTCCCAACCCTGGAAAACGGTGTTCGTGACGGGTGGAGCAGGTTACATCGCCTCCCACTGCATCGTCGAGCTCCTCTCCTCCGGCTACGAGGTCATCGCCATCGACAACTTCTCCAACAGCGTCTCCTCCTCGGGAACATCCGCGGCCCTCACGCGGGTCGAGCAAATAACCGGAAAAACGATTCAGTTCTACAACTGCGACCTGACGAATCGCGAGCACCTGAACGAAGTCTTCAAGAGCCACAAGATCGACTGCGTCATCCACTTCGCGGCGATAAAGGCAGTCGGGGAGTCCATGCAGGTGCCCCTCCACTACTACAGGAACAACGTCATAGGGGCGATAAACCTCCTGGAGGTGATGAAGGCCTCGGGCTGTTTTCAGCTCGTCTTCTCGAGCTCCTGCACGGTTTATGGAGAACCTGACAACCTCCCGATCACCGAGGACCACCCCGTGGGGAACATAACAAACGTCTACGGGAGGACGAAGTACTTCATCGAGGAGATGCTCAAGGACATCTCCAAGGCGGAGAAGACCTGGAACATCATCTGCCTGAGGTACTTCAACCCAGTGGGGGCTCATCCCAGTGGACTAATCGGAGAGGACCCGACGAAACCCTTCACCAACCTCATGCCATTCATCGCGCAAGTCGCCTTGAGACACAAAAACGAGTTGACCATCTTCGGGGGAGACTACCCAACGCCCGATGGCACTGGTATTCGAGATTACATTCATGTGGTGGATCTGGCCGGGGGACATGTGGCGGCACTGGCAGCTCTGCAGAAGAGCCACGAAAGGCTGAGGGTTTATAATTTGGGGACTGGGAAGGGGGTCTCCGTGCTGGAGCTGATCAAGACCTTCGAGAGGGTCACGGGGACGAGTGTTCCTTATGTCATCCAGGAGAGGAGGGAAGGGGACATTGTCAGCATGTGGGCAAACGCGGATCTGGCGAGGGAGGAGCTCGGGTGGACGAGCAAGCTCACGGTCGAGGACATGTGCAGGGACTTCTGGAAGTGGCAGACTATGAATCCTTATGGGTATAGGGGGGCTGTCAATGGAAGGGCTAAGCATGATGAGCTGAGTCAGGATGATTGAAGGGGGTTTAAGGTGATGGGGAGGGAGGGGATTAAATTAAGTTTGTAATAGTTGATTAATGACAGTAATTTAAAAATTTAGTGGAGTGGGAAAGCGAGAGAAGTTGAATTCAACTCGTGGTCAGTTTTTAGAAAATATTTCGGTTTTGTTAAGCTCCTGAACAGTCTGGAGAATTGACCTCTCAGTCACGGGTGATCCCCGTGGGGAACATAACAAACGTCTACGGGAAGTCGAAGTACTTCATCGAGGAGATGCTCAAGGACATCTCCAAGGCGGAGAAGACCTGGAACTTCATCCGTCTGAGATACTTCAACCCAGTCGAGTTGTTGCCGACACTTGGTTATTTGTTTATTTCGTTATCTCCCTTAAGTAAGAAAATATCATGTGAAAGCCCTGAATTTGAAAAAATGAAGAATAGAAGAAGTAATTTCTTTCCATGAGTTTTTGAAAAGTATTTTTAATATTGAATAGAGAGATATTCTATAAAAATCTTGAGCATTAAAAAACGATTGAGTCAAATGATCAAATGATGATTCGTACCGATTGATGATGATGGTTTTTGCTTGTTTGAATGAATATCATCAGAATATTTAAAATGTAGGCAACATTTAGACTAAGTAAAGTCCGTCCAAATGATTCTGTTTATGAAAATTAAGTTTATTACCTTAGAATAAATTATAAAAATGGGCCAGTAATGTGAGATTATTCGATTGTTACGATCTTGACTAGAATTCGTAATAAATCTTTCTGTTCTGTATCCAAGAACTTCCATAAATCATTCTCGAGGGCGAGGAGAGAGTAGTTGTCCTTAGATTGGCAGGCGAGAACTAGGGACTGGAGTAGGATGAATTCATCTTCACTCATGTGTGTATCTAAAAAACAATAAATTTAATTGATTGATTCATTGATTAATCGATCAATTGATTAATTAATTAATAAATAAATTTATTAACCAATTAATTGACAAAGGGAAAATTGTGGTGAAGTGGTGAAACGTAATGTAAAGTCAAAATTAAAATTATTTGTAATCAGACATTAATTACAAAAAAAATGTCTTCGCCATTGAAACTCGTAGAATCACTGATCATCGAGATAATTAAATATTTAGATTAATTCTACGTAAACGAATTCAGTATTTTGATTTGGAAAATCAACTTGTCCTGCTACGTTTCACAAATCTCCTACAGATTTTATTCACAAAGAGTCTTTACTTGCACTCCAATTATCCTCAATCGACGTGAATCTCTCCAACACCTCAGAGAGCCCCGGAGATAATCTCTGAACAGTCAACTGTTGGATCAAAATTAACAGCAGTCGATTGATCTCAATTTTACGTATGAAAATTCTGTAATGAGCGGAGTGATTCGAGGCCACTGAGGACTCCAGGAGGTCCATGAATTCGCTGCTCAGATTCAACGCCGAAGAATAATCCCCTAAAAATATAAAAGAATAAATAAATTGCATTTTCGATGAATTTTTTTTTTGTTTTAAATGAGGGGGGAGCGACCCTTTAGAATTGAGGATCAAACTCTCTTGATGGGCAAACCACTTATGAACAGGGATGGCCATCAATATTAATTTTTTCAATGTTGAAAGGATTTTCTGGCTTACATAAATCAAAGTTTAAATATACTAATAGAAATTTAAAATTAGGAAAATAATTAATAACGTAAATTTCCAATTGATGATGAATTAAATATTTAAAAGTATGGAAACATAAATTTTCTATTAAGGCCCGGGTGCATCATGTAGAAATTCCCAAAAATTATGACAGAATGGTAAAAAAAATAGAAAAAATTCGGAACTTTTTTCAAAGAGCCTTTTCCGAAATAAATGTCTCTGTGCAGTGTGGGAAAAGATTTGCGAAATCAGTCTTCCCCCTGCATGATATTGGGTGACAGGCCGCCATTTGTCCCCGTAAATCAGATACATTTTTCAATTTCTTGTTATTCACCTTATTCTGAATATAAATTAAAAATGCTCTTTGAAAAAATTAAGAATTTTTTCTACTTTTTTTTGATTATTCATTCATAATTTCTCAAAACTTCTGCATGATGCAGGACTTAATTGCCAATTTCAGATGACGAAAGATGAAAAAAAAAGCGAGATAACGTTCGAAAGATAGTGCACCCGGGCCTTAATGAATTTCTTTTCCCCTCAAAATGGCTGAGCTACCTTGTTTAATGTAATAAGACATCAGCAAATCAAATGCTTGAGCAGTTGGAAATATCCCAATGGATTTCTTCACGAGTTGTCCAGCCGCTGGAGTTGGCCCGAGGGCCATTGCCAGCTCCAGCATCGAGCCAGCAGCAGTGGAATTGAACTCAGGAGCATTCTGACACGCTTGAAGTGCCTCACTGAAGCAACTGGTGGCCGCCTGAAAGTTCTCCTGACCCAACGAGGGACATCCAATGCTCCAGTTCTGCTTGTCAGCCGCTAGAAAATGCCTTCCTGCTCTCAATAAATTATTTATCTCTGATTCTGTGTCTCCAAGGGTGTGGTAGCAACGTCCCACTGATGTCAAGCAGAGGCCTGCGTACTGCCAAGCCTCTTCCTGCTCACAATGAAGTGCTAATGAGTCTGGGGGTAAAAAATTAGTAATGAGTTTACTGGATGCGGTGATTATAGAATGATCGGATGTCATTTCTTGGTAATTAAGACTCTTGAGGACTTACTGAATTGCTCACTGGCTTCTGTTATGTTTGGATTCCTCAGAAATCTCCTGAAGATGTAGATTATCAGAAGAGATTGGTGGAATCAATTGAGTAATGTTCATTTGATGGATTTAATGACAGACATTCAGTGAAATTATGCAATGGGAAAAGTCAGTGGAGAAGTGATAAACGGTTTATGTCAAGTTAGAAATCTACTGAGTTTTTGAACAGATATTTGTTTATTTATTCTGTTGGGATTTTTTCTGCAAGAATTCTTGGGCGTGAATTTTCCAATTTTTTTTCCCAGATTTTGTTTTGAGAAACAAATTAAAATACTGCGGAAAAAACTTATAAAAATAGAAAATTTACAGCCGAGAATTTTCTATAGAAAAATCAAAATCATTGACTTTTTTCTATCAAATATCTCTTGACCAAATGAGGGGGTAAAGTTGCATGAATTTTTATAGAAATGACGTAAAAAATAGAATTTTCAATATAATTCTAATAAAACTTCAAGAGAATTCTTATAGAATTCCAATGAAAATTCAGTAGAACTTGTTAGAAGAAGATCTAGATTTTTCTATTGAAGCAGTATGAATAAACTCCAGTTGAGTCGTTGAGTGTAACGAGGAAAAATCAATTCAAAACGCCAAAAAAAAATCATTCATCATTGATTATTTTTTTCCATGAATTATAACTTTAACGAGTGGAAAAAATTGATTCATGAAATTCTCCTTCAATTATTTTATTAAACAATAGTCTCCCGTTGCACGAATCCGTTTCGATAGTGCACGTCACTCCGAGCACGCAGAAACATAAATTATTTATTAAAAACGTTTAACACTGACGATGATTTTTATATTGAGCATAGAATTTTGATTTATTTTTTAATGATTTTTTTACATTTTTTCTAGATTTTAATCTTCTCCCCAAAATCGAAAATTTCATTTTCTCGTAAGACTGTTATTTTTGCGTTTCTAAAGTAATTATTATTAATAATACTAAACTGTCGATTGAGGACAATCTCAACCAGAATGTGTATTTTCATATTAATTCTCGTTTAGAATTTATTTCAGATTTTCACGTATGAAAAAATTTCATAGAAAAATCTGACGAATTCGCTAGACAATTCTAATGGATTTCTATTGAACTTTCTATTAGTTTATGGCCGGTTTCTATTGAAATGTTCAATAGAATCTGATTTTTACACAACTTTTTATACAACTTATCTATTGAGATATTTTCTATAGAATTTCCTCGACTGAAATTTTCAAAGTTTTTTTTGTTTGATGAAAAGTTTGAAAGATTTCGTTTCTTGACGAAAAGAAAAGAAAAATAGAATGAAAAAAAAATTAGAGAATTTGAGCCGAAAAAATTCTATAAAAAATATAGAATTCGATTGAATTTTTTTCGTGCATGTTAATCTTCAAAATTCAAGTTATCTTTATTACTTTAAATTATACAATTCGTGAACTTGAATATGCACGACTTAACGAGTCAACTAATTAATTAATGAATAAAACTCACTTTTTTAACTTGTTGTTGATGCTGTGATACTTAATCAGAAAGTGATTATTCTGCCTCAGATCCGTGTTATCCAGCAAATTATCCATTATTTATGATTTTTTCACACTTCACAGGGCTAACCTCATTGTTGCTCCAACAAGTTACTCCAGAGCCATGGTTCGACCTCAATTTAATTCATCGGTAATAAATATATAAATCAATGTAGTGTTTAGTCGGTCTGAAAGCTCAATGTCACGGTGGGTACGCGGATCATCGAGTTATCAAGGACATGATAACAATTTATTCGATATAAGTCCGGCTATCGATTCGGTGTTGCTTCGGAATATTTCCGTATCGATTCGGCGGGAGAGCGTCGCGGGAGGGCACGTGACTCGTTCAAATATCCCAACAATCAGACAAGTTTAAATTAAATTTCATTACTAAATTACACTGTTTTTTACCGACGTAATTTACGTAAATTCTCTCGACGGGAGTTTTACATTTTTTACATCACTGTGAAAAGCTTGCAATTTTCGATTACTAGATGTTTCATTTTATTCAGACTGACGAAAACGCAGCACTGGACACATAAATACCATAAAAAATAGTATATTATGTCCCGAGGACAGATAAACCGCGAATTTTAACTTCACTCTGTTCGATTAGAACGCGGTTCTCGGTACTTGGGGCATAAAATATTACTTTATGTCCCTAGGACCATAAAACCGCGATTCTAACGTGCTCATGAGGGTCAGAGGAAGGGTTATAAGGGTGAGAATAAGAGTCATGAGGTTAAGAATCAGGTTGATGAGGGTCTGAATAAGGGTCATGAGGGTCAGAGAAAGGGTTATAAGGGTCATGAGGTTCAGAATCAGGTTGATGAGGGTCAGAATAAGGGTCATATGGGTCAGCTTAAGGGTCAGAGAAAGGGTTATAAGGGTCAGAATAGGGGTCATGAGGTTCAGAATCAGGTTTATGAGGGTCAGAATAAGGGTCATATGGGTCAGGTTAAGGGTCACAGAATAAGGGTCAGAATGAGGATCACGAGGGTCAGATTAAGGGTCACAGGGATCAGATTAAAGGTCGCGAAGGATATAATGAGGTTCAGAATCAGGTTGATGAGGGTCAGAATAAGGGTCATATGGGTCAGCTTAA
>NW_021680368.1:1541473-1574768 GCF_001412515.2 Diachasma alloeum | reverse complement strand
TTTATTACTTTAAATTATACAATTCGTGAACTTGAATATGCACGACTTAACGAGTCAACTAATTAATTAATGAATAAAACTCACTTTTTTAACTTGTTGTTGATGCTGTGATACTTAATCAGAAAGTGATTATTCTGCCTCAGATCCGTGTTATCCAGCAAATTATCCATTATTTATGATTTTTTCACACTTCACAGGGCTAACCTCATTGTTGCTCCAACAAGTTACTCCAGAGCCATGGTTCGACCTCAATTTAATTCATCGGTAATAAATATATAAATCAATGTAGTGTTTAGTCGGTCTGAAAGCTCAATGTCACGGTGGGTACGCGGATCATCGAGTTATCAAGGACATGATAACAATTTATTCGATATAAGTCCGGCTATCGATTCGGTGTTGCTTCGGAATATTTCCGTATCGATTCGGCGGGAGAGCGTCGCGGGAGGGCACGTGACTCGTTCAAATATCCCAACAATCAGACAAGTTTAAATTAAATTTCATTACTAAATTACACTGTTTTTTACCGACGTAATTTACGTAAATTCTCTCGACGGGAGTTTTACATTTTTTACATCACTGTGAAAAGCTTGCAATTTTCGATTACTAGATGTTTCATTTTATTCAGACTGACGAAAACGCAGCACTGGACACATAAATACCATAAAAAATAGTATATTATGTCCCGAGGACAGATAAACCGCGAATTTTAACTTCACTCTGTTCGATTAGAACGCGGTTCTCGGTACTTGGGGCATAAAATATTACTTTATGTCCCTAGGACCATAAAACCGCGATTCTAACGTGCTCATGAGGGTCAGAGGAAGGGTTATAAGGGTGAGAATAAGAGTCATGAGGTTAAGAATCAGGTTGATGAGGGTCTGAATAAGGGTCATGAGGGTCAGAGAAAGGGTTATAAGGGTCATGAGGTTCAGAATCAGGTTGATGAGGGTCAGAATAAGGGTCATATGGGTCAGCTTAAGGGTCACAGAATAAGGTTCAGAATCAGGTTGATGAGGGTCAGAATAAGGGTCATATGGGTCAGCTTAAGGGTCACAGAATAAGGTTCAGAATCAGGTTGATGAGGGTCAGAATAAGGGTCATATGGGTCAGCTTAAGGGTCACAGAATAAGGTTCAGAATCAGGTTGATGAGGGTCAGAATAAGGGTCATATGGTTCAGCTTAACAGTCACAGAATAAGGGTCAGAATGAGGATCACGAGGGTCAGATTGAAAGTCACAGGGATCAGATTAAAGGTCGCGAAGGATATAATGAGGTTCAGAATCAGGTTGCCGAGGGTCAGAATAAGGGTCATATGGGTCAGCTTAAGGGTCACAGAATAAGGTTCAGAATCAGGTTGATGAGGGTCAGAATAAGGGTCATATGGTTCAGCTTAACAGTCACAGAATAAGGGTCAGAATGAGGATCACGAGGGTCAGATTAAGGATCACAGGGATCAGATTAAGGATCGCGAAGGATATGATGAGGTTCAGAATCAGGTTGATGAGGGTCAGAATAAGGGTCATATGGGTCAGCTTAACAATCCCAGAATAAGGGTCAGATTAAGGGTCAGAATGAGGATCACGAGGGTCAGATTAAGGGTCACAGGGATCAGATTAAAGGTCGCGAAGGATATAATGAGGTTCAGAATCAGGTTGATGAGGGTTAGAATAAGGGTCATATGGGTCAGCTTAAGGGTCACAGAATAAGGTTCAGAATCAGGTTGATGAGGGTCAGAATAAGGGTCATATGGGTCAGCTTAACAGTCACAGAATAAGGGTCAGATTAAGGGTCAGAATGAGGATCACGAGGGTCAGATTAAGGGTCACAGGGATCAGAATAAGGGTCAGATTGAGGGTCGCGAAGGATATCATAAGGGTCAGAATGAGGATCACGAGGGTCAGATTAAGGGTCACAGGGATCAGAATAAGGGTCAGATTGAGGGTCGCGAAGGATATAATAAGTGTCAGAATGAGGATCACAAGGGTCAGATTAAGGGCCACAAGGGTCTTACCCTAATTACCAAATTAATCATTTTCCAAACAGAATCGATAGCTTAATCAATTCATCAACCGATTCATCAGGCAACTAATTAAAAAACCATTGAACTAAAAATGACGATATAAACCCCTCCTCCCATCGCACTCCTTCACTAATAAACAATTCCCCTCCCAAAAAAATCTAATCCCCAAAAAAAATCACCATTAATCAACAAAAAAAAATTTAAAAAGCGACTGGAGATCTTTTCAAACAATTGAAAATTCAACTCGGAGAATTAGAATAGAATTAGAATAAAATTAAGATAGAATAACGACTAATCACCGCCGCAGGGTCAGATAAAAAATGAAAGCCCACCGAATAATTAACGAAAGCCCTAATGTACCGTGAGGTCATGTCAGTGCCCCCATTCCCCCCGAAAAGCGGCTCCAAATCGCTTCTAGTCCCGCATGCACCCGCTCATTCCGCAGCAGTTGCCGTTCGTCCGTCTCGCCGTGCGCACACAGCTCCGCAAGATCATTCCCACCATCAAAAATCGAAATCCCCTCGCGCGAAACAGATCAATTCCCTCGACATTCGAATGAAAAATCCAAATGCGTGAATTTAACAGCAATTAACAATGGATTTGTGTCACCCTCGTGTTACAGTGTTACTGTTTATCCTGACCATTTTCGGAGTACCGAGAGCACATGCCAGAACGTGGGGTAAGTCATCAATGATAAATTAATGATATCGCCTTGATTCTCCGCGATCTCAACGATTTTTGATGATTTGATCAGAGCGACGATTACTTGCGACGTTTTTTCGCCGATTGTACGATTATTTGCGGGTAATTGGGCCGGCTAGATAACCCCCCTGCATTCACGAGGACTCGTGTAACACTCGGTTGCCATTCAGTCGCCAGTACCTGTCACGTACGCCAGCTCTCGCTCCCTCTCTCTCTCTCTCGCACTCGTGCGACTCCCCTACGCGGGATTTGATTTTATTCCCGGTGATATTTTCCATTTTATGAATGAAACGTCCGGCGGGGGTGGGGCGAGAGTTTGCGGGGCTTTTCCCCTCGATTTTTGGGGGAGGGAAGGGCTCGGGTCACATTGAGCAGATTTTACGTAATCGGTTTGCGAAGAGCAGTCGTTGTGCACTTTGACCGCTGGGAATGCCTCAAGAGCATTAAAATATTTGAGTTTTTCGGGGGTTCGGGAGACCGGGAGAATGTTTTGAGGGGTATTTATTTTCGGGCGGCAATTGGGCCGGGGCGTGGGGGAAACATGGGTAAAGAATATTTTTTGTGGGTTGAAGAATATTTTTTATTTAGGTTTTAGGGGGGAGTGGGGTAAAATGGACAGTTTAGACTTTTGTTTTAATTACTCATAACTGAGAAACAAATTTATCAATTGAGCATTTAGGCTGATCATAAAGGGAAAGAATTGTTCTTTGCTATGAAAAAAAAATTATTGAATTTTATCAACATTTCAAGCCGTCATTAACATTTTTAAAAAAGTCAAAAGTGTCCATTTCACCCCAACCTCCCCTATTTACGTTTTTTTGTAGTTCTGTGGGCCGGTATATTTCTACACTGAGAAGAACTAAATAATTTCGAGGGGACAAGACAATTTTTTTTCTCTCGTAGGGGAGGTTGGGGTAAAACGGACACTTTTGAATTTTTTTTTAATGTTAATGACGGGATGAAATGTTGATAAAATTTAATATTTTTTTTTCATTACAAAGAACAATCTTTCCCTTTGTGATGAGCCTAAACTGAGCTCAATTGATAAATTTGTTTCTGAGTTATGAGTAATTAAAACAAAAGGCTAAAGTGTCCGTTTTACCCCACTCTCCCCTATAGAGCTGTTGGCCCCCCAGACGGGAATCGAACCCGAGTTTACCGCATGCCAATCCCACTCTAACCACAGCCGCCGCCGTCGGTTCGAGGGGACAATTTTTCTTTGGGAAAAAAATATTCGTTCCTTGCCAACGTATTCTCTCTAGGGTATAAACCTGTGAAGTTCTCTCAGATCAAATGATTGTCCCACAATAGATTATATTATTTCCTGCCAACAGTTGGAATTGTTCTAGGAATATTTCTGATAATCACGACAACAGTTTAATTTTCGTGAAAGATATCGAATTTACTTTCTACACGGAGAGAAATATTCAGTGAAAATTACGGAACCTCAATTCACTCACCGATTTCGGAATGGACTTAGAAAATTTAAGTGACGGTATCGTAATTTTTCACTGGAGATTCAGATAAAAATTACGAAACGCTCTGGAAAAATTCCCTGACAGTTCCGTAAAATTTCCTACAACCACATTTCGCTCTGGAATTCCGGAAAAGATACGGAATTTTTATTGAATATTTCTCTCAAGTAAATCTGGTGCACTGTACCAATTATTCTCACGTGGAACAAGTTTTTTAGCGGAACAAATTTTTTCTCTCAGCGCAGTTGGTGTTAACGAGGCTTCTTAACAGAGCCTCGTTAACAGTGGCTACAGTAGCTCTACCCTTACGCTAAATTCAAAGATAATTGAAAACTGCAAAAAAATTCCACAAAACTCGATTAGATTCGGAATCATAATTTTTTCTCGATTTAATTATCGTTTTGGGTTGTCTAAAGGCCCGTTTACACCAGCTTCAGTTAACTAAATCGTCAGTTAAGAAAAAAAATGGAAATTTGGATATTCGATGGATTATTTCGCGGGGGGCAGTATCTAAAGTTTAACCTATAAGTTAAGTTTAAAATTAAACCCAACTTAAATGAGGCTACATCATAAATAAAAAATTATTCCTTAAATTAAATATTGAAGAATTATGACCCCTCGGATACAGTTCACCCCGAGGATAAATTTTGACTTGAAAAATTCTATACCCGGGTATATGATTAATTGGTTTTTCAGTTAATACTGAAAGGCTCATCACTGAAATCAATTGAATGATAATGCACAAAGGGAGATAATCCGATTTTATCTAGAAACTAGAAAGAATTTTATTTTCTGACAAAAATTCTGAAATTTTTCACCGGAAATAACCAGAAATTTTCAGTAGTAATTAAAGTTTTCTAATTAGAGTCCAGTAGTAGTAGTGGTATCAACGACTAGGGTCAACCAATCATCCTTAGAATCATCTGCGCTATATTTCGATACCCGCTCCTGTGCTTGGGGCCCAAAAAAACACATCTTGTCTGACATCTCTGCTACAAACTCGGGTCTTCAACTCGGGCTTTCAATTGAAAGCCCGAGTTGAAGACCGTGTGACACGCTGCGTATGGAAGTGCGAATAGCCACGGCGATGATTTTGTGTGCAATCGAAAATTCCCTTTTACGAAATTTGAATTATTCATTTAGTAGTAAATTTACAGTTTCATATTAACAAATTTTAAATACATCATTATTTGTAAAAAATCACGTTATTAATATTATATTATTTGAAAAATTGAATCAACGTATTTTAAACCTTCATTAATGTAAGGTTCAAACCCATGTAATATTACAGAAATTTAATATTGATGGGGATCCCTGATTCCCAATTGACTTTTTGAGGAATATTTCCGAATCTAACGAAGATAGCGAAATTTTCGTAATTACATTTATTGCAGCTCTTAATCGGCTCTACAAAAAAGGTTATACGAAAAATTTTGCTATCTCCCTTAGATTCCGAGATATTTATTAACAACTGGTCAATAGTCAAAATTGACTTGTACCGTTTCACCACTTCGTTACTGAATTAAAGACCTCAACTGACATTGCGTCTTCCCATTTCCCTGTCCTCAGCATAATTTTGAATAACCGCATTCAACGAATTAAATGAATGTAATCCGATTCAATTTTCTTGACGAAGAAACAAAATCGAAATGTTGATAGCTTTTCCTCGAGGAAAAGTCCTCACTATCGTAACGCGATACGGTAACGCAATGCATAAGGTCAAGATCAGCGATAACAGTCAATTTATTTTCCCCCATTGATTTGATAAGTGATTAAGATTGATCCAAAATTCTCTGCGTCAATTTTTCTGTTCCCCAATTAATTCAAATGGTTTTCTATCACTTCCAATTAAACTTGGAGTGGATTCTCTCGCCACTTTAATTGGCCGAAAGAATTCCAGTTTCCTTTCGTTTGATTCTTGACGACTGTTCCCACAGTCCCGTCACTCAATTGAATATGCTAATATTGTTATCGGCAGTTGCAAACGTGAATTTGATTAATAAAAACGGTATCAGGATTAAATTTAGCAGTCAAGACGTAAGAGCCAATCGTTCAGATATGAATGGTTCGTTAAAGTCGCTCTATCATTACGACTCGAGTCATTGAGGATTTTCACAAGAAAGAAATTCTAAAAATTATTGTTTTTCTGTCTAAATTATTGAAATGAACGTAAGAATTATCTCATACTCTAATTTTTTCAGTTAAAAGTATTAAGAGGAGACTACTTGAGTTTTAAAGGTCGTGGGTTATTGGAGTGAGACTTTTCATACGTTGAAGATCGATTATGTAGATCTGAAAATGAATAATTAGTGCAAAACAAATTTTTGTTTATTGTTCGTTTTCCCGTAAACGCTTAAAATGCCAAAAACAGTCCAGGGCCTCCAATTTTTGAGCTCTAAAGGTTTTTTTTTTTCAAAATTTTCGGAAAAATATGTGGAATAACAATTAGGAGCTATTTTTTTTTTAATTCAACTATTACATGGCTAAATTTGCTTTTTTTGTATTTTTTTACACAAATAGTGAATTTTTTTACATGAAAAAAACGGAAATTAACTGTGTAGGAGTCGAATTCCAAGGGCAGAGCTACTTTAATTCATTAATTAACAAAAATATTATAATGGATCCAGTGATTTCCTCATTGTTTCGATGAATTATGCAAGTATGCTGATTTTAGTACTTGAAATCAAGGAAAATATCAGAATTTCCTCCTAAATAATCGAATGTTCTCCAAGAAACGTCTAGACATCCCTCATAAACCCTTCACCCTCACAATAATCGAAATAACTATTATTTACAACAAATTTCATTTATTTTTATTACTCACAGGCTTCTATTTTATATTTTTATTTTCAATACTTCTCATTTTTTAATTTTTATTTTTATTACTTTCCGGCTTTTATAGAATACAAACAAATTGCCGTGAAGAGTAATCCTTAAATCTAAACCGTCAAACGTTGAGAACGAGTGGCAAATACCAATGTAATCACGATAATCATTGTAAAAATTGATAAGCTATGCAAAATTCAAGCATTTACAGATCGAGATTGAATTAATTCAATGCAAATGTTGTACAATTGTTGTCCCGCGATTATAACAATCTATTTATGATGCAATCGATTCAAAGAATCACCAATTCCATTGGAATTCCCCTGGAATAGCACGCAAATAGTTTCACTATCACTATCTCCCCATCGATAGTCAATATCTTCCACTGATAAACAATTACTTGACACTTCCTCGCCCCAAAGGTCAGACATCACGTCTCCTACATGTGCAAAATCTCAAAACAGCAATTTGTTTTGAGCGCATTTTCCTCCCGATAACTCCGTCAATATTCACGAATTTTATTTGATATTGATTTTATTTGATATTGATATTATTATATTGTGGAGGTGATCAGATTGTCGAAGGGGTTGACAAAACGCCCAATCTTTTTCCCAAGAATTTCCGCCGTCAAATAGGAGAGGGGATTAGAAAGAAAAACCTGAGTGGCCCGTTAACACGTCCAAAAAAATCCATAAAAAACCCTGCGAATTCGATTTTTCTATACAATTTATTCTATTGAGACAACTGTCTAGAAATTTCTGGTTTCAAAATTTTCGGAGTTTTTTTGTCTGATTTTTTTAATGAAAAAAATAATAAAAATTGAGTAGAAATAACTTGGAAAATTTCTGTCAATGAATTCCTATAGAAAGAAGTTTTATAGAATTATGAAATTCCACATTTTCCATAAACAACGATTCGTAAAGCTGTTGAGTTCTTTAATGGAATCGGCCAAAAACTACAAAAATTTTTAATAGAAGTTCAATAGAAATCCAATAGAATGTTCTATCGAATTCCCTAGAATTCACAGAAATTCTCCGAGGGATTTGGAACAGCAGCAAGAATATATTTCAGAGATTATTACGATGATGTTTAATCTCTCTATATTATAAAAATCCAAATCGACTTCTGGTGATAAAAATATGGTACTCGAAATGAAAACTCCACAATTAAGGATCACAAGGGTCGAAATAAGGATCACGAGGGTCAAAATAATGGTCATGAGTGTCAGAATAAGGTCATAAGGGTCACGAAGTTCAGAATCGCGTCATGAGGGTCAGAATAAGGGCCACGAGAGTCAGAATGAGGGTCACGATGGTTCGAATAAGGGTCATGAGGGCCAGAAAAAGGGTTACGAGGGTTATATTAAGGATCTGAAGGTTCAGAATGAGGACCATGCGGGTCAGAATAAGGGTCACGACAGTCAGATTAAGGGTCACGACGGTCAGATTAAGGGTCAGAGGGCTCAAATTAGGGGTCCAGGGTCAAAATGAGGGTCACAAGGTTCAGAATCGGAGTTACCAGTGCCAGGATAAGGGTCACGACTGTCAGATTAAGGGTCACAGGGGCCAGGAGTTGAAATAAGGGTCACGAGGGTGAGAATGAGCGTCACGACCGTTAGAATAAAGGTCATGAGGGTCAGATTAAGGGTCACGAGGGGTATAATTCGGGTCAAAATGAGGGTCAAGAGGGTCAGAATAACGATGATGGGGGTCGTATGTAGGTCATATGGGAGTTGGCGAGCGGAACGCGCAGGGGGCGTAGCTCAATAAAAAAAATCGCAGAATAAACTTACAAAGCCATCAATAATCACCAACAATGGCGAATAATTTCTAGATCTGGCGGTGACGATCGGTCGCGAGATAAACTTCCTCTCCTCCAATGGCACCCTAATAGGCCGAGTGCTGAACCCCTCCGCGGTTTCCCTCACAGCAATGGCCTACGACGACGCGACCCACGAGATGTACCTCGGTGACACCAGGAACAAGAACATCTCGATCTTCTCAAAGACCTTGAGCGAAGACACCAAGACCTGGACACCAGTCCTCCCCAACACCAACTCCACCCACATAATCGGCATGGTCTTCGACCCAGTGTCCTCTTCCCTCTTCTACATAGACTCAAAGTTGTCCTCAATCCTGAATCTGAAGGTGAATCCCTCGAGCAACAAGTCGACTCGAGACTTCACTCCTCCCCCAGAGGTGATCCTGGAGCTGCCAGACCAGAGCCCCAGGGGTCTCTCCCTGGACCTCTGCAGGAGGACTCTCTACTGGGCGAACAGCAACGCCTCGAGCCCCTCGATTGAGTCCTCAGACCTCTCGGGCACCTCCAGAAGAACAATTATCAACTCGAACCTTTACGAGCCCCTGGCAGTGGCTGTGGACCACACCTCGGGGAAACTCTACTGGATCGACGACGAGGAGGGGATTCACTACAAGATCGAGAGGAGCAATCTCGATGGCTCCATGAGGGAGCTTCTCGTCCATGGAAAGCACCAGCAGCCCGTTCACCTGGCGATCGACGACCAGTCGATTTACTGGACTGACTGGGTGCACTCGTCAATCTGGAGACTCAGGAAGACACCAGTCCCTGGGGACGAGCCCGAGAAGTGGAAGTCCTTTTTCGATACCAATCGAGACGCCGATCCAACTAGTCTGATCTCACGGGATAATCTGGGGCGAGTGGATTGCGTTGCTGTCGAGAGGCTGAGGAAGTCGAAGCTGGAGGAGGATCAGCAGGATGTGGAGGTGTACGAAGGGCTCGTTACCAGTACTGAAGATGATGGAGATGGGAAGAGCAAGGAAGCCATGTTCTGCTTGCATGGGGCCAAGTTGACGGAGGGGAACAGGAGTTGTTCCTGCCAGAAGGGGTACGATGGGGTGCATTGTGAGACGTCAGTTTGCCATAATTATTGTGTCAGGGGGGAGTGCACGGTGGATTACGAGGGGAGGCCGAGGTGCAAGTGTCCCTCGAGGTTCAGGGGCAGGAGGTGCGAGCAGGATGCCTGCGTTGGGTTCTGTCTCAATGGGGGAGAGTGCGAGATTCAGAATGGCGAACCCTACTGCAGGTGCCAGGGGGCCACTGGGGTCAGGTGCGAGGAGAGGATTGGGGGGGATGGGGTCTGCGGTCTTCTCTGCAGGAGTGGGGTGCAGGAGTTTGGCAGCTATGACAGAATAATTTGCAGGTAAATTCAATGGGGTTTTTAGTGGATTGATTAATTGACTGATTTGACGGATTTTATTTATGTTTTGGAATTTAATTAATTAATTTCATTAATTCCCTTAATTATTGATTGATTAATTAATTCTTGCAATAGTTAATTTATTAATTAAAATGATTAATTTATTGAAATAACTAATTAGGAATTTAATTGATTAATGAAAATAATTAATTTGAATAGTTAATTGAGTTTATTATTAGTTAAATTGTGTGAGTCGTTTTAGGAGAATGTGTGAAGGACATTTTTTGTTTAAACTTTCAAGATCTAAAAAATGCCCTCGTGTTGTAATAACACCAGTCATTTTCAAGATAATTGCGGAATTAATAATATGTCAGTATGAGCTAATGATTAGTATGGGTTTTTTGTTCTCAATTGTCGAATTAGCTTAATGATTAGTAATTTCGGGAAAAAATATCAAAAGACTTTTTGATAGACAATTTTAAAATAAACTGAAATTTTCTTCTGGCATTTTTTTTCATTATTTATTGATGAAGTAATTACACAAATGATAATTATCGAAGAATGAATCATTTCAGGGCAAAATATCAAAAGCTTTTTTGTAAAGAATTTTATAATCAACAACAAAAAATATAAAAAATGTATTTTTAAAATTATTCTTAGAATCACTCACTAATAAGATAATGGTCATTGATTAAATCCTACCATTAATTATAAAATTACTTCGACAATTACCGATTTTGAGGAAAAATACCAGACTTTTTTTCTGTAAAATTTAATTCCAAGTTAATAATAATGAAAAGGTATCTCATGAAATTTTCCTCAAAACCACTAATGTCTCAAATTAATGAACAATTAAAATCATCTAAAGAATGATTGATTTCAGGGCATAATATCAAGAGCTCAGTTGTAAACAATTTTATAATCAACAACAAAAAATATGAAAAATGTATTTTTAAAATTCTTAGAATCACCCAGTAATAGAATAATTGTCATTGATTAAATCCTCCCATTAACTATAAAATTCCTTCGACAATAACTGATTTTGAGGGAAAATACCAGACGTTTTTTTCTATCAAATTTAATTCCAACTTAATAATAATGTGAAAGGACTCAAATAATAATGAAATTTCCCTCAAAACCCCTGTCTGAAATTAATAAACAATTAATAAAAAGTAACTCTAATAGCCCAATTACTTAATCAATTAATTAATTATTTAATCTATTTTTTTACAGATGCTCAGAGAGAAATGCAACTGAAAATTCACAATGCAGCATGTACACATACGGTGTAGAGAACAAAATCCTAGTGATAATATTCTCAGTGATAATTAGCGTACTTACGGCATCAATAATCGTACTTAGTTATTTCGTCAACAAATTCCGTCGGAGGCCGAGGATAAAGAAGCGCTTTGTAGTCAGTAAGAATGGGATAACTCCGCTGACATCGAGACCACAATTGCCAGGGGACCAGTGCGAAATTATGATTGAGAACTGTTGCAACATGAATATCTGTGAGACGGTGAGCATATTCATTTTTTCCTGTTGGAGATGGATTTCTCAACGGAAAAGGGCTCACATTTTCTCCCAAGATCATTGATCACTGAGGCCACTGCGTTGTTGAAAAAGATATCGTAAAAAGTCAACTGATTTCATTCTGTCTGTTAATTTTGCAATCGTCTCAGTAAAAACAAGTCGTGGGACATTTTTTCAGAGAATTTTGGTTTAGGTATTTCAGTATTTTCTTGCAGATTCATTCGTTAGTGAAATAATTACATAATCAACCAGAAACGATCTTTAAAGAGACTTTGATTTCTTTAAAGTCGTATGAATACATTTAAAAAATTCAAAAAGCCCAAAAAAAAATCCATTATTGATAATTTTCTCATGAAAATCAAATCAATTCATCTCGTTAAATATAAATTATTTATTACAAAAGTTTAACACCGACGATAATTTTTTTATTGGGCATAGACTGTTTATTTATTTTTATGATTTTTTGACATTTTTTTCTAGATTTTCTTGTTGATGTCGAAAATTTAATTTTCTCATAAGACCTTGCGTTATTTTTAGCATTCTAGATTTATAAAAAATTATAAATAACAATTAACCATCACAACAATTAACAATTATTATTAATAATAATAATATATTGTTATTAATTATTAATAATTTATTAATAATAATAACACTAGACTGTCGATTAAGCACTAACTCAACCCGTATATTTCTATTCATATTTACTTTCGTTTAGAATTCATTTCAGATTTTAATCTTCAAAATTTAAATTTTGTTTATACTATTTTTAAAAAATTGGGGATATATTATGGAATTATCCCCATGACGAGTGATTTTAGGAGAAAGTGGCATAAACATTGTAGACAATTTCATATCTATAGAAAAGTTCTGTAATATTTTTTCGTAAAGAGTTAATTGATTTCATTCCGTTGATTAATTGTGCAACTATCAAGGGGACTGAATGGAAAAATAAATAAATGAAGAAATAAAATCACAGGACATTTTGTTTTTGTAGATAATTCGTTAGAGGTCTTTCAACATTTTCTCGTGAAATCACATGTCACTCAAATAATTACGTAATCAACAAGAAAACATCTCTAATAGGATTTTTAATGTACCATGGAATTATCCACGTGACGAGTGATTTTAAGAGAAAGTGTCATAAACATTGGAGACAATTTCATAATTTATAGAAAAGTCCTGTAACATTTTCTTGCAAAAAGTTAATTGAATTCATTCCCTTGATTAATTGTGCAATTATTTCAGGACTGAGTGGATCTAGAAAAAAAGTCACAGGACATTTTCTGTAGGAAATTTATTAGAGGACTTCCGACATTTTCTCGTGAAATCACATGTCACTGAAGTCATTACATAATCAACAAAATGAGATCTCTAATAACATTTTTAATGGATCATGAAATTGTCCCCAAGGCTAGTGATTTTAAGAAAAAGTGTCATAATTATTGTTTGTAGACAACTTTATGATCTATAAAAAAAGTTCTGTAATATATTTTTTGTAAAACGTAATTTTATTTCGTTCTATTGATCAATTGTGCAATTATCTCGGGACTGAGTGGATCTAGAAAAAACGTCACATAACTTTTTTTATAAAAAATTCATGAGCGGTTTCTCAACATTTTCTCGTAAAGTCGCATGTCACTGAAATATCTACATAATCAACAGGAAAACATGTTCAGTAAGATTTATCGTGTATCATAGAATTATCCCCATAATCAGTGATTTTAAGAGAAAGTGTCACAAATAATTGTTTGTAGAAAATGTATTAGAGGTCTTCCTTTGAACATTTTCTCGTGAAATCACGTGTCACGGAAATAATTACATAATCGATAAGAAAACATCTTCAGTAAGATTTTCATATATTATGGAATTATCGCCATCACAAGTAATTTTAAGAAACAGTGCCATAAACATCGTTTCCAGACAATTTCCGGATCTGTGAAAAAATCTCTCACTAATTTTCCATAAATTCCTCGTTACTGAGAAAATTATGTAATAAATACTGTAATAATTCATTTGCTTTTATTCTGTCAATCAGTCGTGGGATTGTCTCGATAATAAAATAACTGTAGGAGAAAAAATCAGAAGACATTTTTGCACAGACCTTGATGATCTGTACAAAAATGATGAGTTTATTTTTTTTATCAATTGGATAATTAACAAAAATGGAAAACTTCACGCGATATACATAAAAAACTAACTGACGACAATTAAAAATGTTCTAGCCATGCTTCGAGCCCAATCTTCGAAGTCCAGAGCCCAGACTCAGCAAAAAAGAGGAGAAAAACTCTCTCCTCCTGGACATGGATGGGAACAATTCGTGCTAGCACAGAATATAAAAAAAAATCCCATCAATTCACCTTCATCAAGACAATTTCGCTGTCACGAGACTGTTTAAACTCTCACTTGTCTACAAATTAAGTGGGTAAATCATGGAAAAAAACATTTAGTATTATTGTTAAGTTTGACAATGACGAGAAAACGTCGCCAAAGGAATCCTCGTAAACTTCGATAGCTTTGCGATGAATTTTTAAGATTCTTGTTTCGATAAACAGGAATATTTAAAAAACACGAGGGAGTACCAATGAACAATCATTCATTTTAATCGCCTTTTCAAGCCCAGAGAATTGAAGTTTACGAATGGAAATAGCTCGGGTGCTGATTTTTAGTTACCAAAGAGTAATGCAACAGGATTTAAATTATACTTAATTATCATTAACAATTATTCAATTGATCATTTGTCATTGATTAATTTTAATGGGCACTCCCACTGGAGATTTAGCGTGGATATGTCCGGTGGTGGGGGTATTTGTTATTGAATGGAGCTCATAGCTGCGGATTTAAGAAATAACTCAATATTTCAGTTGGAAACGCAGTTTAATTACCTGAAGGACATTTTCCCATTTTTTTTTCATTTCGTTGAAACGAGATACTTGAACGTTGAAATTCAACATATCATGACATTTATTACTGCCTACGTGTCCAAAGCTTCTGAGTCAATGCCATGATTGGATTTCAGAGCACAAATGAAATTGAAAGGAGAAAGATAGACTGGGGGAGGAATTTATTCTTGCGAAATTCATTCGGGATGAGTTTTTTATTTGTATCTCTTGAAATAAAGGAGATGGGGGAATTTTCATGAGGACCTTTTTTGTAGAGGGAACAGAGAGCTTTAAATTAGATCTTCACAAAAATTTTGCTACTTAGCTTAGATCGTGAGATATTCAACAAAAACTAAGCTGCGAGGTACATTGGCTTAGGATAAGAGGGATTAAATGAATTATTTTCAATTTATTTCACAGAGTGAATTGATTTTTTTTTTCATTTATTGATATGTTTTCAGGTTTCAAAATTAAATTTGATTTAGTAATTTATATTAACGAATTCATGTTTTATCTCATCAATTCATGAAATTCTAGACTTTCTATTTGGATATCCATTGGGAAAATTAGTCAAGCAAAAATAAATATCTCCCTCAGTGCAAAAAAAAAACAAAAGAAAGACACCCAAAAAACTGGTCACGAACAGGCATTGTTTAATGTCATCAAAGGTACTGAAATTTTTGTGGGGATTTTTATTGTAAAATAACAAGAGTATAAATATTTTCACAAAAATTTCACTTTGTTTAAATCGTGAGGTATTCATCCAAAATTAATCTTCAAATTAAATTGATGTGGGATGAGAGGGGTAAAATGAGTTCTAAATATTTTTTTAGGCTTCAAAATGAAACTTCATTTACGTTTATGTCCTCTGTATCATTTTACGACTGAAGTTCTGAAATTCTAGGCTTTCTATTTGGATATCCATTGGAAAAATTAGTCAAGCAAAAATAAATATTACATTATTGAATGCCTTCAATGGTACTGAAATGTCTGTGGGGATTTTTATCGCAGAATAAAAAAAGTATAAGTAATATTTTCACAAAAATTTCACTATTTCGTTTAAATCGTCCGATATTCATCCAAAATTAATCTTCAAATTAAATTAACTTAGGATGAGAGAAGTAAAATGAATTATAGTTATTTTTTTAAGTTTCAAATTTCACAAAAATTTCACCATTTCTGGTAAATCATGAAGTTTTCACCAAAATCTAATCATCAAATTCAATTGCTGTAGTATGAGAGGGGTAAAATGGGTTCTAAATATTTTTTTAGGCTTTAAAATGAAACATGATTTATGTTGACGTCCCCCATCTCACTTTGCCGCTGAAGTTCTGAAATTCTAGGCTTTCCATTTGGATATCCATTGGAAAAATTAGTCAAGCAAAAATAAATATCTCCCTCAGCGCAGAAAAGTGACACCAAAAACTGCCTGATCATACTATTTAATGTCTTCAAAACTTGTAAATTGTTAACGTCAGCAGTAGCTGAGAACCATGATGGAGTACCGTATGGAGTTACACCGTGTCATAATGAAATTAATAGTCAGCGGTTAACCGGTACTAGCCATTCCGCGTGTAGAAATGATATACGCTGATAAGTAAGGCTGAACCCAAGCTGTTAATCTACATTAATGTAAATAAATATTCATATGAATCATTTAACTAACAGAACAGAACAGCCAGTGCTATTAAAAATCAATGCGTTACGAAATCGTGAGGAGAATGGAAGAAACATTGAATCTCTGATAACGATTATAAATATCTCCTTCCATTCGAATTTCTGGAGATGAAACGATGAAAATAGTTCATTTACCTCATTTAGTTATTAGTTTATTTCATTGTAATTCACCCGAAAAATGATTTTCAAAATTGCCTTTTATTATCAAAGCTTTATTTTCTATTTTTAAATTATTAATTGCAATTGGATCTGTTTAGTTTTGGTTTTTTTATTTCATTTCGACTTTTTTTTTTATTTATTACTAGAAGTGAGTTGTGAATTCGAGGGTGAAACGTCATGGGTTAATTTTTTTCATTTTGCATATTCAATTATTGTAGAGAATTTAATTTTCATCAGAAACAATAGCTTTTCATGGGTTAAAATCATCGATAGAAAATTAAAATCAACTCCTCACGTTTTACAAAATTCACAACAGCTGTATTGTTTTTTTGGGTGAAAAGTAGCATTTTATCTGAAATTTTAGTGTTGTATGTTCATGGCTAGAGTCACTCGATCATGTCATTTTTTCATGGACTAAAAAACCAACAAATGCCTTATGGGGTTTATATAAAATAAGAAATGTCACGGTTTCAGTGAGTAAAGAAATACTTAACGCCATCGCCACGCAATCCATTCATTCGAACAATCATTGTCCACTGAATTTTCGTGGAAATAAATTGTGAGGAACTGCACTCAGCAGTTCTGGACAGGTTTAAGATTTTGATATTGAATTTATTTCGTGATAATTAGTCATTGGAGCTTTGGAAAACACCCTTTTCCCAGGCACTGATCACCAGCGACGTGATAGTGGATTTATGGAGAAAGGGGTGTATTCCCAAATTATGTATCAATCTTCAAACCATCATTTTCGTTTCTTTCTGTAATTATCATGATCATTCTTCCTTGAGTCTAGTAGAGTAGAATTTTTACGAGGGTAGAAATTACATTAGAAGGAATTCATGTACTTGAGATGTACATTAATTAGTAATTGTCATTTATGCGCTGGAGCATGAATAATTACTGTAAAAAGAATAAATTGATATGGGAAATTAAGTAAACTTTTGCAGATGATTTATTTTAAACAGACAAATGATCCTCTTTTGTGTTTCAAAATGAATTGTTTTGTGTCGGAAAGTCGTTCATGGAGAAAAGGGTGTATTCCAAAATTGTTTATCAATCTTCAAACCATCATTTTCGTTTCTTTCTGTAATTATCATGATCATTCTTCCTTGAGTCTAGTAGAGTAGAATTTTTACGAGGGTAAAAATTACATTAGAAGGAATTCATGTACTTGAGATGTACATTAATTAGTAATTGTCATTTATGCGCTGGAGCATGAATAATTACTGTAAAAAGAATAAATTGATATGGGAAATTAAGTAAACTTTTGCAGATGATTTATTTTAAACAGACAAATGATCCTCTTTTGTGTTTCAAAATGGATTGTTTTGTGTCGAAAGGTCGTTCATGGAGAAAAGGGTGTATTCCAAAATTGTTTATCAGTCTTCAAACCATCATTTTCGTTTCTTTCTGTAATTATCATTATCACTCCTCCTTGGCTCTAGTAGAGTAGAATTTTTATGAATTATTCCTTCTAATTTAATTTTTTAATTGAATTACAAGGAATTCATGTACTTGAGCTGTACATTAACGAGTACTCCTCACTTATGTGCAAGGATATGAATAATTATTGTAAAAAGAATAAATTGATAAGGAAAATTAATTAAACTTTTCGCAGATAATTTATTATAAACAGACAAATGATCCTCTCTTATGTTTCAACATGAATTGTTTTGTGCCCAAAGATTATTTTCACCTCTGAATAACAAACGAATGTGGTTCAGGAACTGTTAGACAATTCGATTATTTATCAGCAGCCAATTGTGACGAGGGGAGGACGACCTTTTCACCTGGTTTGAAGGCTGGCATTCCGATGTAAGGACAGCTTGCACAGCGGAATGCATCTCCGAGGTAGCACTAATAACGAGAAAATCGAATGAAACTCAATTAATAATCACATAATTATGGATAAAATTATGAATAAATACAACAGAAAAAATTGGTGCCCATCAATAATGATTGCTATTCAACAAATGAAATGTTAAACGTTGATTGGCGTATAGAAGAAAAAGTTCACGTAGTGTTCACTCTCTTACATTTCCACAAGACGATTTTTCGGTTTTCTCCTTTGCAGCTTCTCCATTCAATTCTTCAGCTAGACCACAGGAGCAGTCTTTGCAGGCTTTACGTTTGCCAGTTGTTCCACAGACTATTTAAAAATGGAAAAAAAAATCAGTATAAAAAAAAGTAAAGAATAAATTATGGATAATGAAATTTTATGAAATTAAAATTAATAGAAATCGTAATGAATTAAATTTTGGTTTGTCAATTATTCTGAAAGTGGTTATGAAAGAAAATGTCGTGAGACGTTTCTTATAGCGGGGGAAATTTCCTCTGGAAAATGTCTCCCTTTCGTGAAATAACTTACTCCAGAGATAATTCAATAATTGATTTGCAGAATAAAATTAGTTGAATTCTTTCATCTTTGGTTCTTAGGTAATTATTCCCCTCATGGATTATTTTGGAAAAAATATGTCTAGAGAATGTTCTTGCAGAGACATTAATTTTCCACAAAATAACTGTCTTGACATTCTGTTCTAGAAGCATTCAGTCTTAACGTCATTGCATAGTTAATTACAATATTTTGATTAGTTTAGAATTATCTTAGAGGCGAGTGGTTGTAGAAGATACCAAAAAAATTATCTACTAAAATCACCCCTCAATAAAAGAATTGAACATTCAAAAAAATAATTTAATTGCAATAATTTAGTAATTTAGTAGTATCAATAATTTAGTAATTATTATGAAGATTCAATATCATTTTTCTTGTTGTATGAAAATGTAAATTACCCCTGAGTGATGATTCCGCAGGTTTTTTCAAGTCCTCTTCATCCAATAAATCGTCCTCATCGATCAGGTCATCCTCAACAGCATCATCGAGCTTCCAAACGTTCTGTGGTTTCTTTGCAAAGGACAAAGCCACTGAAGATCCAATCTAAATGGGCAATAATTTGAAACCCATGTATTTCAATTCAGACATTGTTCAAGACATGAATCATACAGGGAGAATAGTCCAAATATGGAACGATCAAGACCCGCTTTAAAGTTAAAGTTGAAATTTATGCACTCGAAAAGTATAAACTGACGCATTCATGAGACGAAAATAGAACGACGATTTGATTCAATCAGAAATCAATGAAAAAAAAAACATTATAAAAGGTCCTGATTTAATACATGTCTCCTTTACGAAACTTATTAAATATTACAGGGTTTTGAATATTCAATATATTATAGTATAACCAAAATATAACCAAGAACACCAGAAACAAATTACAAATATATTCAAATACTTATTCCATTTCGTTCAGATGTCAGTAACTCTGGCGATCGTATGTGATATTAATGCTAATATTGTTATAAAATATAATACATTCTATCTGGTGGAGTTGGTGGAAGTATAGGAGAGGATGGGGTAAAATAGACGGATCCGTGACTAAATAACTACGAAAAAATAACTTACGACAAAAAAACTTGGTCGTAATAACTTTTACATAAAAAACTTATGCAAAAATAACCAGAAACACAAATAATTTGGGACAAAATAGCCAGAAAAAAAATAACAAGCTCCAAAAATAACTCCAAATGAAGTACAATTGTAACAGACTACGGCAAAAAAAGAAAGGGGATAAAATATCTAGAAAGCTTAGCAATGAATATTGTTTTGTCAGCTAGAAGGCAAAAGAAAAAAATTGAAAACACAAAGAAACGCAGAAAACAAGTGACTGAAAGCAACAAATTATTTATGTCTCAATGAAGGATTATATCCGAAGTTATTTAACGAAATATTTAATCACAAATTATTTATATCTCAAGTTATTTTGGCAAAGTTATTTCAACGTAGTTATTTTGACGCAAATTATTTAGTCGTGCTCCCAAATGGACACTTGATTTTTTTTTGAATATTCATAGCTCAGAAACAGATCATCAATTAAGCTCAGTCTAAGCTCATCACAAAGAGGAATCATTGTTCTTTCTATTGAAAAATAAAATTATGCAATTTAATGAACAACTCAACACGTCATGAATATTTCAAAAAAAGTCAGGAGTGTCCATTTTACCGTACCCTCTCCTATACAAGGCGTGTGCAGATGTAAAACTAAGCAAAAATAAGCAGAAACACAAATAATTTGGGACAAAATAGCCAGAAAAAAAATAACAAGCTCCAAAAATAACTCCAAATGAAGTACAATTGTAACAGACTACGGCAAAAAAAGAAAGGGGATAAAATATCTAGAAAGCTTAGCAATGAATATTGTTTTGTCAGCTAGAAGGCAAAAGAAAAAAATTGAAAACACAAAGAAACGCAGAAAACAAGTGACTGAAAGCAACAAATTATTTATGTCTCAATGAAGGATTATATCCGAAGTTATTTAACGAAATATTTAATCACAAATTATTTATATCTCAAGTTATTTTGGCAAAGTTATTTCAACGTAGTTATTTTGACGCAAATTATTTAGTCGTGCTCCCAAATGGACACTTGATTTTTTTTTGAATATTCATAGCTCAGAAACAGATCATCAATTAAGCTCAGTCTAAGCTCATCACAAAGAGGAATCATTGTTCTTTCTATTGAAAAATAAAATTATGCAATTTAATGAACAACTCAACACGTCATGAATATTTCAAAAAAAGTCAGGAGTGTCCATTTTACCGTACCCTCTCCTATACAAGGCGTGTGCAGATGTAAAACTAAGCAAAAATAAGCAGAAACACAAATAATTTGGGACAAAATAGCCAGAAAAAAAATAACAAGCTCCAAAAATAACTCCAAATGAAGTACAATTGTAACAGACTACGGCAAAAAAAGAAAGGGGATAAAATATCTAGAAAGCTTAGCAATGAATATTGTTTTGTCAGCTAGAAGGCAAAAGAAAAAAATTGAAAACACAAAGAAACGCAGAAAACAAGTGACTGAAAGCAACAAATTATTTATGTCTCAATGAAGGATTATATCCGAAGTTATTTAACGAAATATTTAATCACAAATTATTTATATCTCAAGTTATTTTGGCAAAGTTATTTCAACGTAGTTATTTTGACGCAAATTATTTAGTCGTGCTCCCAAATGGACACTTGATTTTTTTTTGAATATTCATAGCTCAGAAACAGATCATCAATTAAGCTCAGTCTAAGCTCATCACAAAGAGGAATCATTGTTCTTTCTATTGAAAAATAAAATTATGCAATTTAATGAACAACTCAACACGTCATGAATATTTCAAAAAAAGTCAGGAGTGTCCATTTTACCGTACCCTCTCCTATACAAGGCGTGTGCAGATGTAAAACTAAGCAAAAATAAGCAGAAACACAAATAATTTGGGACAAAATAGCCAGAAAAAAAATAACAAGCTCCAAAAATAACTCCAAATGAAGTACAATTGTAACAGACTACGGCAAAAAAAGAAAGGGGATAAAATATCTAGAAAGCTTAGCAATGAATATTGTTTTGTCAGCTAGAAGGCAAAAGAAAAAAATTGAAAACACAAAGAAACGCAGAAAACAAGTGACTGAAAGCAACAAATTATTTATGTCTCAATGAAGGATTATATCCGAAGTTATTTAACGAAATATTTAATCACAAATTATTTATATCTCAAGTTATTTTGGCAAAGTTATTTCAACGTAGTTATTTTGACGCAAATTATTTAGTCGTGCTCCCAAATGGACACTTGATTTTTTTTTGAATATTCATAGCTCAGAAACAGATCATCAATTAAGCTCAGTCTAAGCTCATCACAAAGAGGAATCATTGTTCTTTCTATTGAAAAATAAAATTATGCAATTTAATGAACAACTCAACACGTCATGAATATTTCAAAAAAAGTCAGGAGTGTCCATTTTACCGTACCCTCTCCTATACAAGGCGTGTGCAGATGTAAAACTAAGCAAAAATAAGCAGAAACACAAATAATTTGGGACAAAATAGCCAGAAAAAAAATAACAAGCTCCAAAAATAACTCCAAATGAAGTACAATTGTAACAGACTACGGCAAAAAAAGAAAGGGGATAAAATATCTAGAAAGCTTAGCAATGAATATTGTTTTGTCAGCTAGAAGGCAAAAGAAAAAAATTGAAAACACAAAGAAACGCAGAAAACAAGTGACTGAAAGCAACAAATTATTTATGTCTCAATGAAGGATTATATCCGAAGTTATTTAACGAAATATTTAATCACAAATTATTTATATCTCAAGTTATTTTGGCAAAGTTATTTCAACGTAGTTATTTTGACGCAAATTATTTAGTCGTGCTCCCAAATGGACACTTGATTTTTTTTGAATATTCATAGCTCAGAAACAGATCATCAATTAAGCTCAGTCTAAGCTCATCACAAAGAGGAATCATTGTTCTTTCTATTGAAAAATAAAATTGTGCCATTTAATGAACAATTCAACACGTCATGAACATTTCAAAAAAAGTCAAGTGTCCATTTTACCCCACCCTCCCCTATACAAGGCGTGTGCAGATGTAAAACTGTAAAAGTAACATCAATGAAATAAATTCTATTCTATTCTATTCTATATTATATTATTCAATATTGAATAACTTAATATTGAATATGTGTACAAAATGTGTACCTCATACGAAGGTTTTTCCCCAAAAATCTGGCAAACGCCCAGGTCATCCTGGTACTCATCACTGAGAAGACCTTGGATCCTCCACGTTGACGTCAGAGGACTGACTCTGCACTCTTTGAACCTAAAACCACTGACCCTCAGGGCTGAGATGTCCTCGGAGAAGAGTTTGTCCGCCTCATTGGCCTTGGAATTGTCAATTAATTTATGTAGAACAATAGATCCCCCTGGGGCGACGAATTTGAGGAGATCAACGAGGTCTTTCTGCTCGTGAGCATCGAATGCCAGGACCCAATTGAAGGACGAGTCGTTCGCAACTGCAGATTCAACAGAACAAGCGAATCAGAAGTTGATCGGGTGAGGGGGAAATTGAATATTCTGGATGGATATTTACGTGTCTTCGAGTCAGCTGACTTGATCACCTTAGCTTCACAATTGTTAACCTCCAACAGAGACGGGGGAAAGTCGGTTGTGCTCACTTTGTTATTCAACAGCACCAGGACTTTGTCGTCCTTTTTGACGAAGTCGAACATTGTTTATTTGCGTTGCACGTCACTCGCTCACTAGAGTAAGTTATTATTGTTAGTTGAACAACGATTGTGTCGCGTTGATCTGCAAGTGTTTTCGTCGGTGAACGTAGCGGTCAGCCAGGTTAGGCTAGGCTGTTCTCCAAACACATGGGAGAAGAGGACAGTTGCGGACGGAGGGTTGGGCATCTCTCGATTACCACAGATTTTTACGTTGTAAAAACCCGTAGTTTACGTAGTGGACTTTCCCCCTGAAAAAATCACGGATCTGACACTTTGATCCCAGGTGAAAAAAAAAATTCTATTTTTTACTTTTCCCAAATACTTTTGAGAGTTCTGGATAGCCCGTCACTTAAATAGTCGGAATCGACTTTCACCCGGCGAAAAAATTCGATTTTGGCGAAAGTCGACTTTTCCCCTGAAAAAATCCAAGATATGACACTTTGGGCCCCAGGTGAAAAAAAAAATTTTTTATTTTTCACTTTTTCCATATACTATTGAGAGTTCTGGATAGCCCGTCACTTAAATAGTCGAAATCGACTTTCACCCGGCGAACAAATTCGATTTTGGCGAAAGTCGACTTTTCCCCTGAAAAAATCCAAGATATGACACTTTGGGCCTCAGGTGAAAAAAAAAATTTTTCATTTTTTACTTTTTCCATATACTATTGAGAGTTCTGGATAGCCCGTCACTTAAATAGCCGGAATCGACTTTCACCCGGCGAAAAAATTCGATTTTGGCGAAAGTCGACTTTTCCCCTGAAAAAATCCAAGATATGACACTTTGGGCCCCAGGTGAAAAATTTTTTTTTTTCATTTTTTACTTTTCCCATATACTATTGAGAGTTCTGGATAGCCCGTCACTTAAATAGCCGGAATCGACTTTCACCCGGCGAAAAAATTCGATTTTGGCGAAAGTCGACTTTTCCCCTGAAAACATCCAAGATATGACACTTTGGGCCCCAGGTGAAAAAATTTTTTTTTTATTTTTTACTTTTCCCATATACTATTGAGAGGTCTGGATAGCCCGTCACTTAAATAGCCGGAATCGACTTTCCCCCGGCGAAAAAATTCGATTTTGGCGAAAGTCGACTTTTCCCCTGAAAACATCCAAGATATGACACTTTGGGCCCCAGGTGAAAAAATTTTTTTTTTATTTTTTACTTTTCCCATATACTATTGAGAGGTCTGGATAGCCCGTCACTTAAATAGCCGGAATCGACTTTCCCCCGGCGAAAAAATTCGATTTTGGCGAAAGTCGACTTTTCCCCTGAAAACATCCAAGATATGACACTTTGGGCCCCAGGTGAAAAAATTTTTTTTTTATTTTTTACTTTTCCCATATACTATTGAGAGGTCTGGATAGCCCGTCACTTAAATAGCCGGAATCGACTTTCCCCCGGCGAAAAAATTCGATTTTGGCGAAAGTCGACTTTTCCCCTGAAAACATCCAAGATATGACACTTTGGGCCCCAGGTGAAAAAATTTTTTTTTTATTTTTTACTTTTCCCATATACTATTGAGAGGTCTGGATAGCCCGTCACTTAAATAGCCGGAATCGACTTTCCCCCGGCGAAAAAATTCGATTTTGGCGAAAGTCGACTTTTCCCCTGAAAACATCCAAGATATGACACTTTGGGCCCCAGGTGAAAAAATTTTTTTTTTATTTTTTACTTTTCCCATATACTATTGAGAGGTCTGGATAGCCCGTCACTTAAATAGCCGGAATCGACTTTCCCCCGGCGAAAAAATTCGATTTTGGCGAAAGTCGACTTTTCCCCTGAAAACATCCAAGATATGACACTTTGGGCCCCAGGTGAAAAAATTTTTTTTTTATTTTTTACTTTTCCCATATACTATTGAGAGGTCTGGATAGCCCGTCACTTAAATAGCCGGAATCGACTTTCCCCCGGCGAAAAAATTCGATTTTGGCGAAAGTCGACTTTTCCCCTGAAAACATCCAAGATATGACACTTTGGGCCCCAGGTGAAAAAATTTTTTTTTTATTTTTTACTTTTCCCATATACTATTGAGAGGTCTGGATAGCCCGTCACTTAAATAGCCGGAATCGACTTTCCCCCGGCGAAAAAATTCGATTTTGGCGAAAGTCGACTTTTCCCCTGAAAACATCCAAGATATGACACTTTGGGCCCCAGGTGAAAAAATTTTTTTTTTATTTTTTACTTTTCCCATATACTATTGAGAGGTCTGGATAGCCCGTCACTTAAATAGCCGGAATCGACTTTCCCCCGGCGAAAAAATTCGATTTTGGCGAAAGTCGACTTTTCCCCTGAAAACATCCAAGATATGACACTTTGGGCCCCAGGTGAAAAAATTTTTTTTTTATTTTTTACTTTTCCCATATACTATTGAGAGGTCTGGATAGCCCGTCACTTAAATAGCCGGAATCGACTTTCCCCCGGCGAAAAAATTCGATTTTGGCGAAAGTCGACTTTTCCCCTGAAAACATCCAAGATATGACACTTTGGGCCCCAGGTGAAAAAATTTTTTTTTTATTTTTTACTTTTCCCATATACTATTGAGAGGTCTGGATAGCCCGTCACTTAAATAGCCGGAATCGACTTTCCCCCGGCGAAAAAATTCGATTTTGGCGAAAGTCGACTTTTCCCCTGAAAACATCCAAGATATGACACTTTGGGCCCCAGGTGAAAAAATTTTTTTTTTATTTTTTACTTTTCCCATATACTATTGAGAGGTCTGGATAGCCCGTCACTTAAATAGCCGGAATCGACTTTCCCCCGGCGAAAAAATTCGATTTTGGCGAAAGTCGACTTTTCCCCTGAAAACATCCAAGATATGACACTTTGGGCCCCAGGTGAAAAAATTTTTTTTTTATTTTTTACTTTTCCCATATACTATTGAGAGGTCTGGATAGCCCGTCACTTAAATAGCCGGAATCGACTTTCCCCCGGCGAAAAAATTCGATTTTGGCGAAAGTCGACTTTTCCCCTGAAAACATCCAAGATATGACACTTTGGGCCCCAGGTGAAAAAATTTTTTTTTTATTTTTTACTTTTCCCATATACTATTGAGAGGTCTGGATAGCCCGTCACTTAAATAGCCGGAATCGACTTTCCCCCGGCGAAAAAATTCGATTTTGGCGAAAGTCGACTTTTCCCCTGAAAACATCCAAGATATGACACTTTGGGCCCCAGGTGAAAAAATTTTTTTTTTATTTTTTACTTTTCCCATATACTATTGAGAGGTCTGGATAGCCCGTCACTTAAATAGCCGGAATCGACTTTCCCCCGGCGAAAAAATTCGATTTTGGCGAAAGTCGACTTTTCCCCTGAAAACATCCAAGATATGACACTTTGGGCCCCAGGTGAAAAAATTTTTTTTTTATTTTTTACTTTTCCCATATACTATTGAGAGGTCTGGATAGCCCGTCACTTAAATAGCCGGAATCGACTTTCCCCCGGCGAAAAAATTCGATTTTGGCGAAAGTCGACTTTTCCCCTGAAAACATCCAAGATATGACACTTTGGGCCCCAGGTGAAAAAATTTTTTTTTTATTTTTTACTTTTCCCATATACTATTGAGAGGTCTGGATAGCCCGTCACTTAAATAGCCGGAATCGACTTTCCCCCGGCGAAAAAATTCGATTTTGGCGAAAGTCGACTTTTCCCCTGAAAACATCCAAGATATGACACTTTGGGCCCCAGGTGAAAAAATTTTTTTTTTATTTTTTACTTTTCCCATATACTATTGAGAGGTCTGGATAGCCCGTCACTTAAATAGCCGGAATCGACTTTCCCCCGGCGAAAAAATTCGATTTTGGCGAAAGTCGACTTTTCCCCTGAAAACATCCAAGATATGACACTTTGGGCCCCAGGTGAAAAAATTTTTTTTTTATTTTTTACTTTTCCCATATACTATTGAGAGGTCTGGATAGCCCGTCACTTAAATAGCCGGAATCGACTTTCCCCCGGCGAAAAAATTCGATTTTGGCGAAAGTCGACTTTTCCCCTGAAAACATCCAAGATATGACACTTTGGGCCCCAGGTGAAAAAATTTTTTTTTTATTTTTTACTTTTCCCATATACTATTGAGAGGTCTGGATAGCCCGTCACTTAAATAGCCGGAATCGACTTTCCCCCGGCGAAAAAATTCGATTTTGGCGAAAGTCGACTTTTCCCCTGAAAACATCCAAGATATGACACTTTGGGCCCCAGGTGAAAAAATTTTTTTTTTATTTTTTACTTTTCCCATATACTATTGAGAGGTCTGGATAGCCCGTCACTTAAATAGCCGGAATCGACTTTCCCCCGGCGAAAAAATTCGATTTTGGCGAAAGTCGACTTTTCCCCTGAAAACATCCAAGATATGACACTTTGGGCCCCAGGTGAAAAAATTTTTTTTTTATTTTTTACTTTTCCCATATACTATTGAGAGGTCTGGATAGCCCGTCACTTAAATAGCCGGAATCGACTTTCCCCCGGCGAAAAAATTCGATTTTGGCGAAAGTCGACTTTTCCCCTGAAAACATCCAAGATATGACACTTTGGGCCCCAGGTGAAAAAATTTTTTTTTTATTTTTTACTTTTCCCATATACTATTGAGAGGTCTGGATAGCCCGTCACTTAAATAGCCGGAATCGACTTTCCCCCGGCGAAAAAATTCGATTTTGGCGAAAGTCGACTTTTCCCCTGAAAACATCCAAGATATGACACTTTGGGCCCCAGGTGAAAAAATTTTTTTTTTATTTTTTACTTTTCCCATATACTATTGAGAGGTCTGGATAGCCCGTCACTTAAATAGCCGGAATCGACTTTCCCCCGGCGAAAAAATTCGATTTTGGCGAAAGTCGACTTTTCCCCTGAAAACATCCAAGATATGACACTTTGGGCCCCAGGTGAAAAAATTTTTTTTTTATTTTTTACTTTTCCCATATACTATTGAGAGGTCTGGATAGCCCGTCACTTAAATAGCCGGAATCGACTTTCCCCCGGCGAAAAAATTCGATTTTGGCGAAAGTCGACTTTTCCCCTGAAAACATCCAAGATATGACACTTTGGGCCCCAGGTGAAAAAATTTTTTTTTTATTTTTTACTTTTCCCATATACTATTGAGAGGTCTGGATAGCCCGTCACTTAAATAGCCGGAATCGACTTTCCCCCGGCGAAAAAATTCGATTTTGGCGAAAGTCGACTTTTCCCCTGAAAAATCCAAGATATGACACATTGGGCCTCAGGTGAAAAAAAATTTCATTTCTGGATGAATTTTACAAGGGTCAACCTCATTGTTTATTGATCTCTATTGAATTCGTCGTGTAATCGTCTTTCGTCTTGACATTAATTCGTTTCCTTCGGCATTCGTAAATGACAAATTCCTACAATACTCTCGACCCCTAAATCACAGAATGTGCTGCCCCCTCTCGTCTCCACCCGCCCCAAACCTTCTTTTACCACTTACCATCACGAGATAACCGACAGAAAACCTCTACCCGCCGCTTCCATTTACACCAGCCCCTTGGGAGGGGGCAGCGGCTGCCGCGGCTCGGGACGCCTCGCGGTCGCGTCGCCAGTTGGGTGGCAACTGTCAGGCATGCGGTTCACCTTCCGCCTCTCCCGGAAACAACCGTCATCCTCGTGCTGTTCAAACTGAACAGAAAAAACTAACAAATAAACTAACGTCAGTCCATCGTTTTTATACAACAAAACTCATTCCTCGATTGTTAATCGCGACATCATCTTAAATTCGTTGAACATGTGACATTGCTAGTGTTGACAAATAATCCGGTGAAGTAATAGTGAACAGAGTGAAGTGATAGTGGAGCAAGTGCAAACTGAGTGGAGGTTTAATCCCTGTCCATCGGTCGGGGGTGTGGATTACTTATGCAAGGGGGTTGATAACAAAAGACTATGGTTGCCAAGCATTTCACGCAGGGTAAGATGCCTTTTTGTAATTATTCGCGGGGGTTAATACCCCCTGTGTCCGTCTGTTTACCTGTATCGATTCATTGTTGTTATTGTGCGGGTATGAACTGCATAATAATTCAATATATTCGCATGGTTAATTCAGGTTGAAGCGAGTATATTGATGGGATTGAGTGAATTCAGTCAATTGTCGGTGCTTTTGTGTTTTATTATTTTTTGAAATTTATTCTTCGAGATTTCGTGGAGACTTTGGGGTGGCGTTCCAGGGAGGACTCTTCTCTGGAACTTCTATTGGTGTGATTGAAGGAATTCTATCAATTGGCGTTGTTTTTTATTTTTTTATTTTTTTTATTCAATAGCGAAGCAAAACGGTTCAAGTCGATTTTGAGTGTTGGCCAGGTTTGGATGAGTATCTCGGAATCTAAGGCAGATAGCAAAATTTTTGTTATAACCTTTTTTTTAGAGCAAACTGAGAGCTGCGAAAAAGGTAATTATGAAAATTTCGTTACCTCCCTTAAATTCGGAGATATTTCTCATCAAAAAGTGATGTTTTTATTTCAACGAGCCTTTGGGGTGGAGTTCCGGGGAGTCTTCTTCCCTGGAACTCCACGTTTAATTCAGCTTCAGAAGATATTGGTGTGATTGATGGAATTTTGTCAATTGTCGTTGTTTTTTATTTTTTAACTTCCCGACCCGAAAGGAGGAAGTTATTGTAATGACCCCGAAAATCGAATTTGGAATTTCCATGATTTCTCCACATTTCTCGGCCTCTCGAATCATCCTAAAACGTTTTTGGAGACATGTCTGTATGTGTGTGTGTGTCAGATCCTGCCAGCTATGACATTTCAATCATTTTGATAGTCCCAAGAGTCTATTAAGAGTGAAGTACGATTGGAGTTATTATTTTAGTCAATAAGAAAAGTTATAGACACCAATGCAGAGTGATTTATTGAATGATAAGAGAGAAAAATCACATTTACATCAACTCGTGCTACGACAGAGTTAATTCTTAAGCCACAAGTTAAGAAACTCACAATTTTAAAACGTTGATATCTCCGTTACAATAGTAAAATGGAATTAAAAATCCCTTGGCTAAGGTTTCGAATAGTTAAAAATTTAATAAAAATGCATAAATTATAGCAATATTCGTATATTTCACTGAAATATTGCCAATTAAAAGAATAGGTACAATGAAAATGGCATTGATCCTACGCTCGTTTTGCACCCCTGTCAACTGGTAACGGACTAAACGGATGAAAAAATCATTTAAAAGATTGGACTGTCCAATGGAAATATAATTTTGCGCATCGAGATATTTTTTAATGTTGTTTTATCACAAAATAGGATACTCACGATGTAATTAGTTCGGATATAACCTTTCCATATCACTCAAATCACGAGACGAGGATAGGGACATGTGTCAAACGAGCATGGGGACAAATGAACGAGCGTAGGGACATGGAACTTTTCACATTCATGGACGATTATTTATTAAAAAATAGTAATTATCATAATTAATATAAATAAATTTCAATTCTGAAGGTTTTACCCTCTGATATGTAATTCAAATCATCGCATCTTCACGCTCATTTCGATAGAAATATTGGACTGATGATGTGTTCACCTTAGCTAGACGAGCGTAGGGTCATTTACCTTAGTATATTTTCTCTCGTTGACATGTGAAAATGGGGTTTATTTCGTTTTACGACTTTTTTTTCGCCGATCTGGTATTTCGTCCCCTGGTCTATTGCTGGAACATTGTCTAGGCTCTTTTAATGGGGGAGGGGAACATCTGGAGATGAAGGTGGCATTGACCCGAGAGAGGTCCAGACAAATTGGGAGGATGTGGCCTTTTTTCCCTTTGAGTCTAGCGTCTCTTTTTATTTCATTTCATCGACGTCTACCTGGGATTTCCCCCGGAGAGCGGAGGACGTCGCGGACGTAGAGCCCTCTTTTCCGTTGAAAGACAGGGGAGAGAGTTGATAATTTTTTGCACAACCAGTATTCACTGGTGCACGCCAGCTCCACTGTACGATTTTGTGCGTATACCTGTAGTGATGCAATAAAGAGCGGACGTGACGCGCATTTTTGTGATAAATAAAAAGTCGGGGGGTTCTGTTCAATCGGAGGGAATCGATGAGTCACTGGTAAATACCGGAGGCTTATCGAACATTGTTGACTCGCCAAAAAATATTTTTTTGGATTTTCTGAGTGAGAGAAACGAAAGAATTTCAGAAACCTCCCACTCGCCAAAAAACACTTTTTTGCACTCGTTACGAAATATACTATTTTTTTAGTGATGTTACGTTCAGCGAATGCCGAACTGTGCCATTTTTCGTTTACTAGTACTGAAGAATTTGAAATTATGTCACTGAAGAATTTGAAAATGCCGCGTGTTTTTTTTGTGAATAACTTCGTGTCACATATTGACCAATCAGAATTAAGGATTAGCGGTCAGGCAGTGTCGAGATATTTCGATATAAAACAACTTCACGTTTCGTTCATCTTTAGTAAATAGGAAAAGCACTTGTTGGAATTCATGCCTGAATACAAAAATTAATTTCTTAGTTTAGTTAAACATTTTCTCTTTTCCACCCAAACACTCAGGGTGACATTTATGGCTTTTCTTAGAAAATAGAGACGTGAAGAAAAACAGTCCTCATGGTGAGTCACAAAGGAGAGGCTGAAGAAAATTGAAACAAGGGCCTTTTGTCAAATGGGTCCAGAGAGTGAAAACTCTCATGACTTTTAGTTAGTCGTCCTAGAGACTTCGTTGGAGAAAGATATACCTTCTGCGTGCGATCATTAAAGAGTTTTACTTTGAAGAATAAAACTAATGTGTTTTTATTGAGTATTCCTACACATAATCCAATAGCACTCGTTAGGGGGATAATTAAGTAATGATCAAGCGCTCTTTAAACGGATTAACATCTAAAATTTTTGTTCATTGTTTAATTATCTCGGTGATGAGCAGTTTTGCAGCGAATGTCACGAGCCATTTCCTGGTAGCTCTACGGAGAGAATAGCATTTTTGACCTTTTTCGATAAAATCACTCATTAAGGGGATAAATAATTAAGTAATCCCCAAGCGCTGTAAAATGGAGTAAAATATTGAACAGAAACATTCATCATGTCGGTAATCAGCAAATCTTCGAGAAAATGTCGAGAAATCCCTTCTGACCTTTTTCGATAAAATCGCTCATTAAGGGGATAATTAAGTAATCACCAAGTGCCTGTCAAATTGAGTAAAATTCAAAATTTATGTTAATTGTCTAATTATCTTGGTAATGAGCAGTTTTACAGCGCATGTCACGAGCCGTTTTCTGGTAGCACTACCGAGAGAATAGCATTTTTTGCCTTTTTCGATAAAATCACTCATTAAGGGGCTAAATAAGTAATCACCAAGCGCTGGAAAATTGAATAACATACAAAATTCATCTCGGTAATGAGCAATTTTACAGTGAATGCCACGAGCCTTTTTCTGGTGGAACTACCGAGAGAATAGCATTTTTCCGGGCTGCTGCGGTGGGGTTTTTTCACTCGTGAAGTTAGCCGGTCCTCGCCTTCGGCTCGGACGCCAACTCCAAACGGGTAAAAAACCCTCATGGCAACACCCCGGAACAAGATTTTTTTGTAGTGATTTTCAAGTTTCCAAGTTTGGTAAGTATGCGATATCAATTCCCTCGTGAGGAATCGTCAGAGCAGTACAGAAAATAAATACGTGGTTTACAGACCAAAAAATCTTTGAAATTCCATACCAAAAATTTATTACATAATTTTTTATTTTTTGTTCTTTCGTATACCCGCTCGGATTTTTACGATTTGTTCCCCCCCCCCCC